>NC_056725.1:952980749-953203249 GCF_019279795.1 Protopterus annectens | reverse complement strand
ACTAAATTACTATGTATGATGAAATGCCTTGGTCTTCGTCGTGCACTCTGCTGGTTCTATTGGTACTGTTACGGTTATATATGGTCTCAGCATGGAAATGATCTTCTCAGTATTGAGGGATATCTATATGTGAGTGATTGTGTGGAGAGAAGTGTTAACGATGATGCCAATGCAAATTACGTGACAAGTGTTGGAGAAGCGCCATAACATTATTTACTAGTAAGAACGAGCAACTCATTATTTCCTGTCCACCCCATCATGTACCAGATGTTGCTGTTGCTAAAAAGTACAGGGTAGTAAGCTATATTTACACTAAGGCATTAGGGTCTAATGATTCCCTGAGCAAATTGTTGCTGTTATTTTGTCAGACACTTTAGAGGATGCAGTTCTTGTGTTGCCTAATCACAAGTGTGTGTCGCAAACAGTGAATCACTTACATAGGGTAGATATTAGAAAGGGTTGCTGTGCTGTGTTCCTTTAACTTCACGTTCATTGGGTATTGCTCATTAGCCTTTACAGAATGGTAGCTACATTCACAGAAAGACATGTGATGAAAAAAGAAATGTGCTAATTCTTTGACTGTCCTCTGCTGTGAATCTGTGTGATTTTGCTATATGCCCGATGTATCTGGTGGATGGCACATTTATGCAAAATGGTTAACCATTAATGCTTTTGCCTGTGATTACATTATGCTTTTTTAAAGTTACTGGTGGTGGAGTAGGATTTCTATTTTTAAGAAAACATTTTACTTTTCTGGCTAATTGTATTAATTGCCATACTGTGTCAACAGGTACCTTAAACTTCCTGAGCTGCTATTTATTCTTTGTATATCATTTTCATACTTAGTGCATTTTTAGATATTCTTTGAAAAAAAATAAAATTAAAGACTGGCAACAAATGTTTCTTGCACGCTTAACTGTGAATACCTCTAACGAAGCTGTCTTCTAGTGTTTCATCCAAATTCACACCAAATTTGTAGTTTACTGCACATTACTTCTGTGCACCGGCACAGAGAGGAATGGTTCCATTGGGATTCTCATTGGAATGACTGCAACTGACAATCATCTGTTGTTCCTCTTTACCAGTTTTATGTTTAGTTGCTGTATCACTTTATTTTTCTAAATCTGAATTTAATATGTTCATGTCTTTACTATATCCTCATAAAAAGCCTGGGCCAATGCTGAAAAGGTTCAATCTGACCAGTCCTACCTTTATAATTAACACATTGAAAGAAAAAAAGAAACAAATCAGTCAATAAGTGAGTAAATAAATAATGACTGAAGTGCAAGTTTTCTGGTACAATTTACAGTTTCAGTTCAGAATGTTCCTTTAACAATTCAGTAATTTGTTTATAGCTTTTATATTTTGTTTTTTCTATGGCAAATAAGTGAAAGCAACTATCACAGTGTCTAATGTTATCACATGGTTATATTTAGGAATGATGTTTGCTAAGATAAAGTCACAATTTCCTCAAAATATACTAACCACAACCCCATAGCTTGCTTAAGCTTAATTCTCCCCAAATGAGTCCTCTGTTTTAAAGCACAGATATTACTTCATTAACACTGCTTCTTTTGATGAAGTTTATTAAAAAAAGAGCCTAGAAAAGGTCAAATATACTCCATATGTATGCTTTATAATCTTACAGCTGCATTTTGCATTCTAGCTTGGCTCACTTGTATGAAATGCCAAACAGCAAACAACAAAGCTCCTTATACTAAACTATACATTCCACATTCAATAGACAAGTTTTTTTTGGTAACTTTATAATCTCCGTTAATCAGACATACAAATCTGATTTATTTTGCATTGCACTAAACTTCATTTGCACTTTCTGGATGTAAATAATAACTGTTACCCTATGCCCTACCAAAGTTATTCATGTGTTTGGCCAAATTTCAGCATATCACATCCACTTGAAGAGACGGTGTGATTATGCAATAGAAATTTCTTAAACATCCTAAATTAACTTGCTCTAATCAGTAAAAAGAGTAAAGGTTAATCCTACACCATGGTCACCTAAACAAACAAAACATCTCATGAGGCTGAGGGACAGAGAGTGTTGAAAACATTTTCTAAGTTTCAAACCTTTAGACATCTTAGAAACATTGTTAAGCAACAGACCGAGGTAGACAAGAAAGATTACCTCACAAATTTCCAGATGTCAGTCTAAGACAATCCCAATTGTTTTTAGTTCTCTATCAATATTCTGCTTCACCTTGGCCATGTCACTCAACATACCCCCTCACTAAACTCTCAGTCTGGTAGTATAGCCTCATAATTTAACAATCATATATGCAAACTGTAATTTCTCTCCTGAATAACCCCACCTCTCCAGCAACACCTTTTACCCCAGAATCTAGGTATAATCACAAAACATCCTCCTTCCAACCAATGTCCACCTCCATTTTAGAAACGATTACTCCTCAAACTCAGTACTCTTGCACCTGAAAACCCACCCTCAGAATTCAACAAAATGTCTGCTGATGGCCTAGCTTACTCCATTTTCATATTAACAAACCATTCCAAGGAATAAAAATATGTCCCTGTACTGTGGAGAAATCATTCATCCTTCATTTGCATAAGAGAATTAACTCTACCAACCTCTCCAGCTATAAACCATTTGCCATTCTTTATCCCTTGTCTAAAGTTCTACAAAAGTGCATACAATCTCAGCTACTGAACTTCATCAGCAGAAAGATCTTCTATCATCCATACAGCACGGTTTCTGTCTATACCATGGAACCACCACTGCTCCCCTCAGTTTCATCTGTAATATAAACCATGAAAGAAATATAGGGGCTGTGTTCTTTTCAGTATTCATTTGATACATTTTTTCATTTAAAACTTTTGCTTAGTATGTTTTCCTTATGGCTTGATGTCAAAAGTATACCATGGTTTGAAAGTTACCTCTCTGGCAGATCTTGTCACTCTACCACAGCTCACTTTACCTTACTTTAATTGAACCCTGGCTCTGTAGTGAACCACTATTAGTAAACCCCCAAAATGTAAATTAATTAGACTCACACTCAAACATGAACATAAAAATACATTGTAAACTATCCTCCTGAAATAACACAAAAATTGGACCCATAACCCATACCGACCTTCTGGAAGCCACCATTGATAAACACCTCAAATGTGGAAACCATGTCAAAGAAGCAGTTAAAGCATTACAAACTCAGTGCTCTTTATTGAATGAAAGGATACTTGATAAATTCAGCTAGAATAAAATATTGTGTACTTAACTTCTTACTAACAACTATTTTCTCATTTGCCATCGTATTGTTCTGCATATAGGATTCACAATCTAAGCTTCTTGATCAATGTTATAATAAAATTTCTACATTTGCTACCAAAACAAAACTCACTATTGACTGCCTGATTAGCAACTCTGCTTTCCAGAATTATCCTAGCTCCTATCTACCTTACAATTAGTCAGCACCTACAAGCTTCTCTATGAACCTGAGCAATGGTCTTGTCTAAGTAACATCCTACATCTCCCTTCTGCTAGTCGACCACTTTTATTAGACCTATAAACTATACCTCAACATAACCAAATATAAATCCTCCTGCCAGAGACCCTATTCATGCCTCCTTTGTTTCCAGAAAATGGAAGTCCATTCATCATACTATAAAACAAGTGTCTAACCTTGAATAAGACATGGCTCAAACAATATTTTATGGAATATTGGATTTGCTCATGTTCATTACTAGGTTAAACCCTCCTATCACTTACATTGAATCCTTCTCACTCCAATACCACTTTTCCATGACTCTACCATCTTTATAAGTTTATAAGTTTTCCACAGTAACACCTCCTATCTTCCAACATTTTAAATGTCATTTCTAATCTATCTTGTATAGAACATTTTCTTTCTCTCTAATATGTGAATGCCTACTCATTCCAATTGCCTTGTATTTTCTCCATCTAGCCACCTTCTCAGTTTTTTCATTGATTGCATTCTTCATCTTTGTCGTGCACCACTCTGTTAAATGGCATATTCATTATAATCAATATTATCTTTCACTATCTACTATGCTGTTCTTCATCCTCTCACACAATTCTGTTTCAATATTCAGCAATGTTTTACACGCACCAGTGAAATGTTCATTCGCTTCCTTAGCTTTTATAATAGTCTCTTCTCTCTCCTCCCTTTCTCTCTACAGTCATTCATGCCTTCTAATAATATTTTCAGAACACTGTACTACACCTTGTTGCTAACTATACCAGAATATCTGCTAGTCAGTACCCTCAGCTATTTCTATCTTTGTTTTGCTTTTATTACTGTTTGCAAGAACAAAATACTTACTGTGAATAAATGTGCACTGTATTGTCTACACCCTTGCTTTTTACCGTTTCCCCAGTTGGTATTGTACACTTTAATTTCCTTGGTGTACTAGTATGTACTTTTAACTATTTCACATTACCTTCTGTTTCATATATTCTGAATACTTTATAAATAACATGATGTTTATTCTCAGAACTTTGGAATTAATTTTGATGTATTTCTATTGATATTTTTGTTGTCTGATGGCCTTTAAACAATATCTCTGTACACCCATATTTGTACTATGCCAAGCTTTTCTCCCCAGGTCTCAACTCATCACCAGGTATCCTCCATGATACCCTAAGCAACCATAACCCTGTATCTGTACAAAGGCTAGTACCAGCCATATCAAGCAGTTCCTGCTTAAAAATCCCACTATCTTACTAATTTTAATGTAGATGACATTAATAACATTCTGAAATCCCTTGATTGGTCTTCCCTCCATACCCTACCACTAAATGAGGCAGTTACTATATTTAATGCTCTGTTCTTAAATGCACTCAATAGTCTCATCCCCTTGTGAAGATTAGTCAAAAAAATCAACCCCCTGGTTATCCCTGTCCAGTAAAAAAACTAAGGCAAAAAGAAAGAGATAAAGAAATTGTAATTACTCAAATATGCTACCAAGCTACAAAACTATAAATATCTACAGAACCTCACAAAAAGTTATCAAAGATAGGAAAAATTATTATAACCAATCACAGCTTAATCAAGTTTCCATTTCTAGAAAGTTCTGGTCCTACACCCAGTAATATCCATTCCTTCAAACCCTTGACCAGAACTCTCTCCTTTCAGCATTGCAACATTTAACCCTCACTTTTTAAACTGCATATGCAGCCATACTATTAATTCCTCCCCTGCTCAATCCAACTCAGCACACTCTATCAAGTAAACCAAATCTACCTTTTCCACACAACCTGTCTACCTCTTATGTAAACATGTTTTAAGTAAACTCAAACGATGCTCCCCCTCTGCGGATAATCTCCCATCACAATTTCATAAACTAGCTTCTAGCTCTATAGTAAACCCAATCTTTATCTTAATCAACCAATCTGTGCAAGAATTATATGTCCCACTTCTGTGGGAAAATACTATGTAATTCCACTACACAAAGGAGGCATCTCCACTGATATTATGAACTTTTGACCTATTGCTATCCTATCCCTTCTCCCAAAACAATTAGAAAAATGTGTCCACAAACAATTCCTTCAATATGGGTTTATAGCTTAGTATTAGGCTAACTGCACTTGTGGTCCATTTAAAGCCAGGGCAATTTCCTATTCAAATGTGAGAATTAAACCCTGTATCTCATGTCTGTGAGGTAAATACCTTAACCATTATACCAAACCCACACCCAAAAATGAGCATTGCATTTTTTTTGTCTCTCCACTGCACCATGAAGATGAGTGTCTAAATGTACAGACTTATTGCACTGGCCACATACCAAACCCAGGTCAATAGCTTGGAAGGTAGTTATGCTTACCACTATACCACCATTGCTAAATACCAATATCACCAATATCTGCTTCATGAAAATCTGCTAACCCCACCCAACAAGTTTCATTCCTGATCACAGCACAACAACTGCCCTCATGTAATTTCTACACACCATCATTACAGCTAGAGATAAAAAGTCAGTTTATTCTGTCTTTCTTGACCTCTCAAAAGCTTTCAACACAGTGTCTCATGTCAAACTACTGGCTAAAAATTAAGGGACTTGGTCACTCCAAATCTACAGCCAACTGGTTTTCCAGCTGTCTGTCAAAATGCAATGCAATCCGTTAAATGGTTATCAGCCTTTTTACACGTTCTCCCATTCATCACTGGTGAGCCCCAAGGATCTATTCTTGGCTTTCTTCTATTTAATATATTCAAAAATGATCTTCATAAATCTAATGCAATATTCAGATGATGCTACACTCATCTGTACATCAGATACCCTATCCTAACTTCAAACTGTCACTCATAATGTTTTAACTCCATTGAAAACTGGTTAACTAACAAACAAATCCATTTCAAACCAATGTAACCCAAGCGACTTCAAGTTCTCCATAAATCCTTAACACGTGTCAAAGATAATTTCAAAATAACACCTCCAAATAATATCAGCATTGAAGTGGCCCCTCATACTAAGCTGTTATGGGTGAACAATTGATAACCAACTACAATTTGATTTACAGATCCAAAATACCATAAAAAACATCACAACCTAGGTGTGCTGTATCGATCAAGAAAACATCACAATCTAGGTATGCTCTATCGATCAAGAAAACATCTCAATTTAGGTATGCTCAACTGATCAAGAAAACATCACATTCTAGGTATGCTCTATCGATCAAGAAAACATCTCAATTTAGGTATGCTCAATTGATCAATAAAACATCACATTCTAGGTATGCTCTATCGATCAAGAAAACATCACAATCTAGGTATGCTCTATAGATCAAGAAAACATCACAATCTAGGTATGCTCTATAGATCAAAAAACATCACAATCTAGGTATGCTCTATCGATCAAGAATATATCTTGCCATGTGTACAAGATGTTGACAAACACATATCGTATTCCTTTGCTACTCTACACTGCACCCATCCTCAATAAGTTATAAACTGCTCTTACATCCAAACTAGAATTATGTTATAATAAAATAGACCCCTTTGTAATAAATCAGACTAACAACACACATCACTGCAAGGCCCTCATATCACTAAACTGGCTTGAACTACCACAATACCTCTAATATACCCAACTTTAAAAGATATACAAGCCATCATCATTCCCTGATATCAGCTCCATTCTAAATCAGTAACAACCCAACTGCAAATTACGTTGTTCTGAAAAGCAACTACTCTCAATCTACAAAGCCAATAAATCTACAGAGCATTCATTATGCTCAAATATTGTCGCTAAGGACTGGAATAATGTCCCCATGGATATTAGAACAACATAAAATATTCATATGTTCAAACACTCCTTAAAAACCTTTCTCTCCCAATGATGGCTCTGTACATGCATGTCTCCTAACTAAAACTAATCCCTCCAGCTGGTTTCCTTACTCATAACACTAAATCTATATCATTGTACTTGCCTGATTACCAGAACTGTATTGTACATTTGCTTTTCTTTTTGTACTCAAATGTACTTAATGTACATAAACATTCTTTCTTTACTTAAATGTTTTTCTTGTACTTAAATTGTAAATTGCTTGTAGCTTTTTTCCCCATGCCTCCACAGAAAATGGGCTATCCAACTTTCCTGCAAACCAAATGTTACATAAATAGATAAAATAAAATGAAGGTACTAATGATTTAAATGTTTACATTTTTTCTTTAGTAAACTCTTGCAGTATTTATTTCTCAGTATTCAATACTCTTATGGCATTACATTAAATTAATTGCAAGTTAACCTAAGATGGGGTGGAACAGTGCAATAAGAAGTACTGTCACATCACAGCAAGAGACACCCTATACCCCCCCAAAATGATTCAGTTCTTGATTGGGGTACCTCCTGTGCACAGTCTGCATCTCCTCCATGTGTTTATGTGGAATTTCTCTGGGTAATCCAGGATCTTCCCAGAACCTAAAGAAAGGAAGTAGATGGATTAGTGATGTTATGTTTTCCACAGCTGTGCGTTTGCGTGTGTGTGTGTGTATACGCATATGCGTGTTTTAGTCTGCATATGCACATGTGGCACACATGCAGATGCCCACCTGCGCATGCACGCGCACGCACACGTGTGTGCATGTGTGTGTGTGTGTGTGTGTGTGTGTGTGTGTGTGTATGTGTGTATGTGTGTGCATGTGCGCGCACGTGTGTGTGTGTGTGTGTGTGTGTGTGTGTGTGTGTGTGTGTACGCATATGTGTGTTTTAGTCTGCATATGCACATATGGCACACATGCAGATGCCCACCCGCACGTGCACACACGCGCACACGTGTGTGCATGTGTGTCTATGTGTGTGTGTGTGTGTGTATGTGTGTGTATGTGTGTATGTGTGTGCATGCATGTGCACATGTGTGTGTGTGTGTGTGTGTGTGTGTGTGTGTGTGTGTGTGTGTGTGTGTGTGTGTGTATGTGTGTTTATGTGTGTATGTGTGTGCACGCATGCACACCTGTGTGTGTGTGTGTGTGTGTGTGTGTGTGTGTGTGTGTGTGTGTGTGTGTGTGTGTGTGTGTGTGTGTGTGTGTGTGTGTGTGTGTTTGTGTAGGGGGTGATAAGGAATAAATGCCTGGCAATCTACTTTTGTTTCCTACTTACCAACAAAACTCTATGGATGGTAGCAACTGTTCAAAGGGTTATAAACAATTAACTCAACAATACTGAATGCATGAATCTACTGCAGCTTTTATCATTCTAGCATATTAACAATGCTTTGCTAATAAGGAAAAACATTTCATTAATTTACAAATAAGAAAGGATCCTCAGTTGAATTTATTTATCAATGGTAGTAACGGTATTTGTGTTTGTGCAGTTTATGCACCAGATGTATAATGTGGCAACAATATGTATACACAGTATTGTTCAACAATTAAATGTGACAAGGATCACAAACCTGTACTCATCATTTTGGGTAGATATCTGCATTAAAGCTGGAGTGAAAAAATATAGCTTAGCATGTATATATATATATATATATATATATATATATATATATATATATATTGTGTGTGTGTGTGTGTGTGTGTGTGTGTGTGTGTGTGTGTGTGAGTGTGTTTATATATGTGCAGGGTTTGTAGTCTAAACATGACTACTTGTGAATTCCCATATATAATTCCCTCTGCATGATGCAGACTTTTGGATCTTCACATCTGGAATATTTTGTTTTCGTTTATTTTTTCTTTCTTTTATTTGTAATTTACAAGCAAATGCTGGGAGAAAACTTATCAAAAGCATTACAACAATAGCAGAAAGAAACAATGATCTTCTTATTTGAAAACATTTGTTAAATAATAGCATCAAAAAGAAATAAATGTGGTTTTGTCATACCGAAACTAAGGATGGTATTTATAGTCCTGGTTTATGACTGAGCATAGCAGTAACACATGAATAGTGGTGTTATGTCATTATACAAATAAGATCAGCAGAATTCATTCATGCTGACTACAGAAACATGGAGGCTTATGGATAAACTTGCCAAGAAAAAAGCTATGACAAGGATAAGGTGCCTTAGATGTTGGCGTATTAGTATGATTCATAGAGATAATGTAAAAGGGCTTCATTTGCATACAAAATATGTAAATAGCCCTGAACTTACATGACAGTACCATACTACCTGGGGATTATTTGAGTTAGGTGGTAAATTACCATAGGTTCATAGGTTCATAGGTTCATAGGTTCATAGGTTTATACTAGGCTATCTGCCCTAAGGCATTTATAAGCCTAGCCCAAATTATTGTGGCTTACGCCACCCCTTATATGAAAAAATACTGTGCCCATTAGTTTGTTGTGCCTCTGTCCAGCAGTGACCCAGAGATGATTCCCGGGGTAAACCTACGATCTCCCATCCACAGGTCTAGATTTCTCTTGAACAGAGTCAGCGAGGTGCTCTGCCTCACATGGACCGGGATTTTATTCCACAGCATAGGAGTCTCTGAGTGATAAATCTATCCCTCCAGCACGTCCTATTTATATCCGTGCTAAGGTTTAAGTCGCTTGCTCTAGTGGTTTTGGTGGATTTGGATTTTGAGGTGGAGCATGTCCATTAATTCCGGGTTGGACATGGCCTTGTATGTCAGGCACATGTCACCTCTGAGCAGACGGTATGCGACTGAATAGAGCTGGAGTTTCTTCAATCTGGCAGCATATGACAGATTTTGGAGTCCCTTTATCCTTTTGGTGAGGAACTTTTGGGGTCTCTCCAATTGCTGCAGATGTCGGGTGAGATACATCCCGAATGGGGCATTGTACTCGATCATTGGTCTGATAAGTGAAGAGTACAGGGGAACAATGACCTCACTAGATCTGGATGTGAATCCCTTCATGATCAGGTGGGCAATGTAGAAGGTCTTTCTAACCACTTTAGCAATGTGAGTGTCAAAAGAAAGGCCACTGTCAACCTGGGTCCCCAGGTCCCTGATAACCTCTTCTGTGCTTAGTGGATTGCCACCTATATGGTAGCTTGGGGTTACCTTGTTTTTCCCGAAGGGTATGACTATACATTTTTGGCTTAACTTCAGGCCATGGCTCTGGCACCAGCTATCTGTTTCCGTGAGTCCCTTCTGAAGGATATCCGTGTCCGATGCACTTTCCACTATGGCGCCCAGTTTGCAGTCATCTGCAAACTTTGTCAAAGTCCTCCCATGTTGGCCTGTACTTCTGAGAAGTAGATGCCAAACAATAGGGGCCAAGGACCGAGCCCTGTGGGACACCACTTGTGACCGGCTTGGAGTCTGACACAGCGCCAGCAACTCTAACCCTGTGGGTTCTGTCCTTAAGCCAGTTTGCAACCCATCTTGTGACATATGGGTTTACATTTAAGCTGGTAGTTTTTCTACAATACCCGAGTGGGGTATTGTGTCGAAAGCTTGCAAGGTCAAGGTAGGCTGTATGGACTGCCTTTCCTCATCAATGGCCTTGGTGACTATTTCAAGAAGTCGACCAAGTTCAAAAGGCATGATCTTCCCTTGACAAAGCCAAACTGGGTCGGGTCCAATGTCTGCAAGTCCCCTATATCTTTGTTTATGAGCTCCATTATGATCCTCTCCATAGCTTTGCAGACTAGACTTGTTAAGCTTGGGCGTAATTACCAGGGTCCGTAGAGGCCACCTTTGTGGAGTGGGACCACAGTTGCCACGCCACTCCTTGGGCACGTATCCTGTGGTAAGGCTGAGATTAAACAGCTGCCTTATGTGCGGTTTAATTCCTCATTTAGCTCTAGCACACAGCCGGGGACACCATCCGGTCCCATTGATGCTGTGTTTTAGCTTTTAGAGAGCAGCTTTCACCTGCATTTGAGATGTCCGGGAGGCTACACTCGGCTGGGATAGTTATCTCTCCTTTAGGGGAGAGGGGTGAAGTTTGCACTGAACCTGTCTGCCAGTATGTTGGCAATGTCTGTGGGTTCAGTGATTTTTGTATCATTTTGGACTAATTCTGAGCATATCTGTGAGTTTCCACCCAGGTTCCTAACATAGCTGAAAAAGGCCTTATGATTGTCCTTTGAATCCATGGCAATTTTCTCTCAAAATTGGCCTTAGTTGATTTTATGAGTGCTCGTTTTTTACTAATAATGATCAGGGGTGACTTCCTTTTATGGATTTTGTTCTATCATCTAATAGCTTTCTCCTCTTTTTGTAAAGTTTGTTAATGGCTCCCGTCCACCAGACTGAACCTTTCCTCTTTGTGGAAAGAGTCTTGGTTTTATTTGGGATTGTCTGATCCATGCAGTCCTGGAGGTGTTCATAGAAGGCATTTGTAAGGGCTTCCGCAGCTTGGGTTGTGGTTTCCTCTGACTCAGGGGCCTTGAAGGATACCACACCAGTCTTGAGTAGTGTGAAGTTTGCTTTAGAGAAGTTCTTCACTATGGTCTTTTTTGTTTGGGGTGGGATGTGGATTTCCAGTGAGATTAGTTTATGATCAGATCTCACCAATGAGGGATATACTTCCGGTGTGGAGCATTTTGTCCCCATGTTTGTGACAATGAGATCTAGTATATTTTCTCCTCTCATGGGAACAGTGACTAGCTGTTCCATGGCATTTGAATTTATGAACTCCAGGAACCGTTGGGCTAGAAAGTTAGGGCTTGAGTAATGTTCCCAGTCTATATTCGGGTAGTTGAAGTCACCCAATATGATGGTGTTTGGAGATACATTTATACCCTCCAGTGTCTTCAGGAAGGCTGTGTGGGGTTCCTGAGTTTGAGAGGGTGGCCTGTAGCATGCTACAATTTGTAGAGCAGTTTTGCCTATTGTTAGTTGCACCTGGATGGTTTCGAGCTTCATGCGTTGCCACCAACCTGGAGGTGTGAGTATCCTTTATGAATATGGATACACCCTCCTTTTGTGGAGTGGTCCGGGTTTTGGGGCCAGAACGCATGATATGAGGTAAAACCTAATAGTGCCGGGCTCTCAGGAGCCTTGAACCAGGTTTCAGTTACAGCACAGACATCGATGTTCTCCATACTGAGAAGGGCCTCGAAAAGTGCATTTTGAGATTTAGACTTCTGGCATTGAGCAGCATTACCCTCAATTTCTTCCCATTTTGTTTTCTAGGGTGGTAGGTTTAGAATTTGAGCCTTGCCTAAAAAGGCACTATGGGGTGGCAAGAGCCTTAGCCAATATCCGAATCCCAGGGTGACAGGTGCAAGCCAAAAAGCAGCGTGGCTTGTCAAGCATGTCATCCCAGGCAGACAGACACTGGATCCCCTTTGAATGACACCAGACATTAAGCCAATTGTTAAAGCTGATCATCTTGTCTCTATATTGTGGCATCATTCTTGGTGAAGGAAGGATACTGCTCAGGGTTAGGGTCATACCTGCCTGGGCTACATAATCAGAGAGCTCCTCTATGTCTCTTTTCATGCAGTCCAGGGAGGTACGTCTCAGGTCGTTCACACCAGCATGGACAATGACTGTGTCATATTTGTACTTGCTGTGGAGTGACCAGTGCTTGTGTTATGTGGCGGATTCTAGCCCGATAGGCAGCTTACTGTGACCCTCTCCTTGTTCAGCCTGGTGAGTGGGACGTCAGTGTGTCTGACTATGGAGTCACCTATGACAAGTATGTTTGGTGTTGTATTTGGCCTTAAGGGCTGTGACTGCTTTGCACACTGCTTTTGTGGTTTATGTGTTGCTTGTGGGGTGTCTTGAGGTAGCAGTTGTTTGGGTGTCTGCTTTGGAGGCCTCTGCTGTTTAGGTAAATTTTACTCAGAGCCTCGAGTATGTCTTTGTGTGTTTATGTGTTTGATTCAGTGGAGTGGTAGCATTATGTGAGGCTGGTTTTGTGGTGTGTGTAGTTGCCTTCTCCTCCTGTCTGGTCTTGCCAGTCCTGAGTTGAGAGAGCTCAGCCTCCAGTTTGGCTAAATAGCTGCATCTCTAGTATTTGTGTTATGTGGGAGGAGGAGAGGGTTGTCTGTGTACATGAGGCAGTTATAACATTGCCTCAAGATTTCCCAGATTCACCAGCTGGACCGAGAGGAGATTGACAACTGACCTTTGGACATGCTAGAATAATATTGGGAAATCCTTAATTGAAAACAAGGGCCAGTGGGGAGTGAGGGTGTAGTGCTTTTAATTTTAGTGCTGACTTATATAATTGCTTTAGTGAGCAAGTGCCAGGTAACTTGAGTGCAATGTGATACAAGTAACTAAATGCAAAACGACAAACAGTAACTTTCTTTCAAGTGAAACAAGGAAATAAGTACAGTAAGCAATGCAGATATCACTAGTGATCCACAGAAGCATTAGGTGAATTAGCTTCCAGGGAAATAACAAGCAAACAAACAACAAGTATATAAACAAAGCTAGATTCAGTAGGCCTGGATCTAGTCTATGCTAGAGCAAACAAGGTGAACCAATTTCAGTAAGATACAGTTCAAATATTCAGGCACTATAAACCTTTAACCAGAAAATTCCCAGCTCAGAAGGGCAGAGTCCAGCCTCTTCTCCCACAAGAGTGCAGACCACGAACCTTCTTAATGTAAAATAACTGGCCTGAAGCCCAAGTGCCTAAACCAGAACTAATACACTTGGACACTGGGCTCTCAATCAGCAGTTCCCAACTTAGAAGGATGAAAGCTACCTGTCCTGCCACCACAGTGCTTGCCACAAACCTTCCTAATGTAAAACAACTGGTCTGAAGCCCAAGTGCTTAATCCAAAAGACTTGAATGATAGCTACACTTTAATCAAGTTACAACCAAGCAGTAATAAATACCATTGAATACTTTAGAGAATGTCTGGATTAGTGCTCAAGTTACACAAACAAAGCTAGATCCAGCAGGCCCGAATCCAGTCTATGCCACAGCAAACAAGGCACACCAACTTCAGTAAGAAACAGTTCAGATATGCATGCACTATAAGCCTTTAACCAGAAATTCCCAGCTCAGAAGGGCAGAGTCCAGCCTCTCCTCCCACAAGAGTGCAGACCACGAACCCTCTTAATGTAAAATAACTGGCTTGAAAGCCCAAGTGCTTAAACCAGAATTAATACACTTTTAGAATAACAGACACTGAGCCCTCAATCAGCAGTTCTCAACCTAGAAGGATGTAAGCTACCTGTTCTGCCACAACAGTGCAGACCACAAACCTCTCAGTGCAAAACAACTAACTGGTCCGAAGCCCAAGTGTTTAAACCAAAAGGCTTAGAATGAGTTACACCAAGCAGTAATAAATACAATTGAGTATTTTAAGATGATGCAAAAGTAAAAAAAGTAGGTAAAACACAAGTACAGTAAAAGCAGATGAAATTTTTTCTGAACAAGTGCTGAGATCAAAGAAACAGATTTGAGTGCTGAAACTAGAAAACTGGCTAGTTACAAGAAAAAAAAAACCTTCCTCAAACACAGAAGGAAACCACAGACATTTTAAAGGAGGGGAAAAAGAAATATGGGAAATTAATATGAAACTGTTGAAAGTGAGGTAAGATTATTGAGTTCATTTCAAGAAATATTTGTTTTATTCATACAATGGATTTAAAACAATAGCTTTAGTGAATATTGTAAAAGCTGCCCATTGGTAAATGGAAAATTATTACATCTCAGTTTAAATGTGAATGCTGGGAAAATAATTTATTTTGGTGTCCTTTAGTGATTGTGCATAAATGGCACAAGTGTTGAAGTGGCAAGAATGTTTTGTTGGCTTCACTGGGAGATACTTTATCTCTGAGATAAGATTATGGAGTTGACTTCAAGAAATGTTTTATTCATACTATGGGCATATTACTGCAATACAGTAAGTTTGTCATTTGCATACTGGAAATCATTACAGCAGCAGTGAAAATGATTAGTGATCACCTGACAAATGTCTTCTGCAGCCTAGTAGTGATTGTGTATACATGGTAGAAGTGCTGAAGTGGCAAAGGTGTTTTGTTGTGTGACTTTACTTTCAGATACATAGTCACTGCAGGTGCTAACCATGTGCAGCGGCTAACAAAAGGAAAAATGGGTTAACAAACTGCTTTCTTCACTTTGCTGGACTCTGAGTGTGTACATTATTAGGGCTGTGTCCCAGAACTTTATTTTCTGAGGATGGCAAATGTTGATTGACTGCTTTCTTAACTTGGCTGAAATGTGCATATGTATATAATTATGGGGACAAGTCTGTGGATTGCAAAATAGATATATTACATGTCACAATGTTTATTAAAATGAATATGCAGATGGTGTGAACATCTATGAATTACAAGTAGGTTTTATAGCATACACTCCTTTACACAATTTTTCATTTATACCTCATTATAGTTTATTTGCTTACACTAATTCATGGGCAGCGCATGTTGCAATTTGTGGCTTCTATGAATCTACACCTGGCTATGCTCAGTCACAGACATTGTGGATATCTATAACGCATTACCTCAAAGACTGTGAATACTTAAATTTTAAATAATAATGTCCGCTATGTGACATTTATTACCTCTTGTTATTTTTTTTTTATTTACCAAAAAATGCATTTAGAAAATAAAGTTATTATAGGAATGTAACATGTTTGTGTCCTAACTTAGACATGTTAGCTTTATCATAACATAGCATACCCATGTTTAGTATATTGCTTTGTATAGGAAACGCAAACAGACCACTTTGTAGAAATGGAGTGGCCATGCAGCTAAATTCTTCACAGTTTATCAAGTCATTTCCTGTAGCAAAAGAAAAGGAAAAAAAAATTAGCACTGTAATTTCTAACTTAGTTGCTAACATAAAAATGCTAAGTGAGTGCTAAATACTGCATTCTAAAAATGTGCAGTCATAAAATGTGTGCATTGTATTTTACAAAGTCATACAGTAAATTAGACAGACTGAGAATATAATATTTAAAATGCAATGAGGCATGTTATACAAGCACGTCAAATGAATTGCTGGGATACCTTTAAATACAGTGGACTTGAGGTGTCAGACAGACAGACCATGTCACCCTGCTGAAAACAAATGAGTAAGGAGAAAATCTCATTATCAGTTGAAATGCTCAGAGAAGTACAAAGCCTGAAACAATAACTATATGTGCACTAGGGCAGTTGCCATGGGAATATCAGTAGCTGCTTCATTCCTTTCATGAATAACTAGAAGTTTCTACCCTAGATTTCTCTCTCTGGCCAAGTTACCATCTTCATTACCGTCTTCATAGTTTAAACTAACAGGTACAGACAAAATACTTTCAAATCCTTAGTTCCTTAAGTATTGAAGCATGCATGTTCTCTGGCTGTTAATTAGATTTTTTTCTATGTAAAATGTTAACCTGTAGCTTAGATGTAAAATGTTATTATGTATAAGGAACTTCTAAAACAACTTACTAGGCACAATTTGAAAAAACAGACTCAATGTCAGCTCTGCAGATCAAACTCAAATTGCGATCAGCATGTACAAGATAGAATAAGCAAAGAATGTGAAATCCATGTCAAAATATGTAATATAAATCATGTTTTCCTTGTGTGAGCAAATAGCTAGTTATACTTCATCAACAATGGCAACAAATGCATGCATGGTTTCTATTTCTAACCCCCAGCAGAGGTTACAAATGAACTTAGCTATTCCATTTTAGGAAAATGGTTAAGTATGCAAAAACTACAAACAAGTATAATCTCAAAAGTAGCAATTGTTGATTGCCAGATTTTTTCATAGTTTTAAACATATATATATATATATATATATATATATATATATATATATATATATATATATCTATATATATATATATTATATTATATTATATTATATTTGTCCTGGCTCCCTTTTAAATGACTCACACCAACACCAAGAGACAGTTGACTACCTTTATTAATACAACCAAATCATTAACTTTATTCACATAAAACAACAAATAACTGGAAACTTCACTTTCTTTCAAGCAACCTCAGGGCGGTGTATCCACTCACCCTGGCTGAGTCATTCATCAGAGCAGCATACCCACTCACACTATCCAAATCATCCATCAGGGTAGTGGACCTACTCACCCTGCAAATCTTAAATGGGCAGCATACCTGCTCACCCTTTCAAAATAAGCAGTGTCCAAATAAGCTCACTTATTATCAAGCAGCATCCAGCAACTCACTTGACCCCCAAACTCCATGTCATCAACACCCTCATCTAGAGGGGGAACAGAAGAGGACAATCCTGTCCCTCTTCTTTGCCCATCAGCCTGATCCCAGGCTGTTCCCCCTCATATCTAATAACCTTCACCATACCCTCTAAAAACAGTTTCAAATGTCCATTAAATAAATCTAAGCCCACGTCACTCAAATGCATCCCAACTGATCGAAACCAAACAACATTACTATCTTTGAGTCCCTATGCTCTATAGTGTACGGCCTAAGCCCCCCAATTGCCTGGCCAACCTCTGGTTAACAAACCTCCAAACCCTCTCAACAGCCCGATAACTGAATGCATTCTTCCAAGTCAAACGTGGAACTATCTCTGACTATGCTAAACACATATCAGGGCATAAAGTCTGCAATCTAATCAAATCCTCTACTATGGTATCCACCAACTGCTTCTTGGAAATAATTCCCAGAGAATTACTGCCCAAGCACACCACTAATATTTGCAGATAACCTACTCACAAGATTACCACTTCAAAGTCATGCATCAGTTGATCCCATCTAAGCCCTCTCACCCCATGCCAAGTAACTGTCCAACCTAACTGAGACAAACCCAAATTCTGCCTGTCCACCCTAACCACTGCTTGTTTCTCTGCCCAATGGATATAAGAATGGCCCAGGATGATGATCTGCTTTCCTAAAAGAAAGAAAGAAAAGAAAATCAACAACATATGCAGTGCAAACCTTATCAAATATAAGATAAAAATGCATTAGAAGACCACTTCCCAGTTCTTTTAATAACCTCAGTGGAACTGCCTTCCCTAGCCAAGTCAGAAGACCTACCAATGTGAAAGGAATTAGGTGCAAACCTCGCCACTGAAAAACCCATGCAACGAAAAACCCTCCTAATGATGTGCATGAGCCAACCACGTGACACCCTTCTGCCATCTGACAACCGGAAAACCAAATCATACGGGCCCCCACCTGAGTCCGCCTTAATTTCGTAGCCCACCTTACTGGGCAAAGACTAACATTCCTACTTTCTTTGAGTACTGTCAATGCACCTTTCCCCAATTGATCTGTCTTAATCCTTCACAGTCCAATAATCACCATCCCAGGGAGTATCATAACATCCCTCCAAAGTAATGATCCTAACAACTCAGACACTTGGGACACACCAAAATATAACCATACAAACAAAGTGACCCACATAATGTAATCCAAGGACTTACCCTCCAGTAAGGCTAAATCTATCAGTAAAAGTTTAGTCCTCGTCCATGGCCATCGCATATCACGGCATTCTCCAGACACTCTTCTCCATCCCCTCAACATACACCCAACTATCCAAGACTTTGTAAAGTCATGTAACCCAGATACCTGCATGAATATGCTAATTGCCGCTAAATCCACTCTAACCGTTTGTAACTCTTTGCCTAAACCCCATGCTCGAGCCAAATAATGAAGCAGTAACTCCTCTGACCAAACCCCTTCTTCCTCTGGCAGTTGAAGAAACAACCAGATGGAAACCACCACGATGTAGAAATAAAGTTGATTTATTGTATAATAAGCGCTTTCACGTGCATCCAAGGCACGCTTCCTCAGGTTTATACAGCTTTACTTCATTAAACAGCTTTTATATACTTCTAAATCATCCATCAATTAGCTTTAATTCAATCAACCAATAAAAATATTTATCAATTGAGCTGCTAATAATATAAATAAAGCAGTTTAAAGGCAAAGGATAAATAAAAATATGCATTCAGTTCTTTGAAACATGAAGCAATATTATCAAAATATAATCTTACATATATTTATATTATGGTATTTTAAAAACCTCATAAAACATCTTAAGAAAATAAACATAAGGAATACATGAAATAAAATAGAAATAAAACACATCAAAAATAAACTTTTGTACTACCAAGTATATTTGTGTATGTATAAATATACTATATTGTGTCATATCCCAAAATTAATATTGAGTTATAATATAATTTTAATCACATGCAATTAAAATAGGTTTAATACTGATGTATTGATTTAAACTTGGTTCAATATGTGCCATCAATCTCAAAATCCATCTTAGTTCAACAGTTTCTAGATAGTTCATCCTGTCACCTCCTCTCTTATTGTAACCTATCACTTGTAGAACCCTAAACCTAAAACTATGATTGGGTTGAGTAGCAACATGTTTAGCTAAGGCATTATTCAAATTTAACCTCTTAATGTCATATGTGTGATTATATATTCGGTCCCTTAGCCTTCTTGTGGTCATGCCCACATAAAATGCTGGGCATTCTGTACATGTTGCTAGATAAACAAGGTTGGTGGTTTCACAAGTAGCATAAAAATTAGGTCTATAGATATAGTTAAGAGAGGGATGAACAAACTGATCATCACTAGCTATATATTTACACATGTTGCATTTATTACATGGAAATGTACCATGTCTTAAAATTCGCTTATCTATGCTACTAGTTAGTAAATCAAATTTATCAATGCATAGAAGCCTTTTTAGGTTCTTGCTATTCTTATACCTAAAGCTGGGTGTTGTCCCTACTAATTTAAGACATCTATTATCTACAAGTAAAATATTCCAGTTTTTCTTAATAATATCGGTAATATAACTTATATCACTGGTATATCTTGTAGTGAAGAATACCTTATTTAAATCATAATGTGTCCTATGTTTATATTTAATCTTAGAATGTCTTTGAGCATCAAAAGCCTCTGTACCCATATGCATATCGTTCATGACGGAACAATTTGACATACATTGTGAAACATTATAGCCTCTTTCTTGAAATAACTCTCTTAAATGACCGATCTGTAGATTCCTATCGCTGTCATCCCTACAACTCCTCTGACCAAACCCCTTCTTCTTCTGGCAATTGTAAGACAAACTGATCAAATTCACAAAGAACCCTACCATAAGCCTTCCTTGTAGACATCATCCAAGACTGACACACCAACCTCCTGGTTACCTCAACCCAAGGTGCCATACCTCCGCTGACATGAGTATCACCACTTCCTCCACCCCTGGTGCCAGCAGCCGAAACCTGGAAAAACTGAAATCAGGACAAGCTGTCAGCAATGGCATTATTCACCCCAGGCAGATGCATCCCTGTAAAAGAAAAATTAATTATCAAACTCTGTAAAACCAACTTACGCAAAATCCGCAATAGCAACTCTGATCTGGCCATCTTCATCTCCAACACCCGTCCCACTGCCATGTTATCCAAATGAAAAATTACACACTTCCCCTGCAAACATTCCTTCCAAACTACCGAAGCTGCCCAAATTGGCATCAACTCTAAAAATGTGACCTCCCTTTTCCACTCTTCCTTCCAGTGCAGAGGCCATTTAGCTGCAAACCATGGCCTACCAAAATAAGCCCCCATGCCAATGCCCCCAGCTACATCTGTGAATAATTGAAGTTCCTCCTGCCCCACCCAATCTGCCTTCCAAAAAGAAACCCCATGGAACTGATCCAAAAAACACATCAAAAGCAACAAATCCTCCCAAATCAACTTATTAACCCTAACCCAGTGGTGTTTACTCTTACCCCCTTTTAACAAAAAGGCCACTGACCTACAGAAAGTACACCCTGGATGCACCACCCAATATGCAAAATTCAACAGCCCTAACAGCTGCATAACTGTCCAGATCCATACCTTATCCTTAGCCACAACTGACCTAATTGTAGCCTTCAATCTGTCTATCTTATCCATCGGCAGACAAAATAATGCCCATTCTGCATCCACTAATAATCCCAAAAAATCTAAAGATCTTGCTGGACCCTCCAACTTATGCTGAGCCAATGAGACCCCTAAGTCATCACACATCCCCAAAAATCCTTGCAACCCTTCCTGCTCACCTTCTTGTCCCTCCCCAGTTGGCAAGAAATCATCCAAGTAGTGTACTGCCTTCTGCGTACCAATCCTCTGCTGCCTACCCAATATAGTACCTTACTGAATTTCTCAAATGTTACACATGCAACTGAACAACCCATCGGCATGGCCTTGGTCAAAATAAAATTCGTTGCCTACTACCATGCCCAGTAATGGTCAGTCCTCCTGCCTAATTGGCAGCAACTGAAAGGCAGACTCAAAATCCACCTTCACTAACCACGGATACTTGAAACCCCTAATGACACCAACAGCATCTTCCAAGGATGCGTAACTAACCCTGGCATCCTCACCTGCAATGAAATCATTAACCAAGCTCACTTCGGGGTACAACAAATAGTGAATCAACTTGAACTCCCCGCCCATTTCTTTGGTACCAGACCCAATGAAGAAACCTTAAAAGTGTCAAAGGGTGGACTGTCAAACGCGCCCAGTAACTGACCCATCTGGCACTCCTTCTCAACCAGACCCCACTATATGTTCTCCCTGCCCCGCACTGATTGCAGATTCTTGCAAACCACTCCATCTCCCACCACCCTATATTTAATAGAGAACTCGTGATAAAAAATATCTAATATCTCCTCCTTAAGCACAGGATCGGGAAAGCCTAGGAGCATTCATTATAAAGCCTCCACCTTAATGGGAAAATGTGCCCCTTCCCATAATCCCCCTAAAGAGCCCTCCACCCAGTAATCCACAAAAACTACCTCTGCCCCTAAGGTTCTGAAACCTCTGAGCCAAAGGAAAGCTGCCCTCCCATGATGGGAAGTACGCAGTCATAGAGTTAACCTCACAGTGTCCTCATTGAACGGCTGGATGATTCCCCCCACACCTTGAACAAATGTGCAAGAACTTGCACCCTACCCATGAACAACTTCCACCATTAAAAGGCCAACACACACCAACCCCTTCTCCCCCTTTTCCCCCTCTATTAGTCCCACCATAGCTGTCCATCATGGTAGCCAAACAGATGTCAGGATACCACACCTCCCATCAAAGAGAATGATCCACTGCCTTTTGTCTCTTGAACCTCTGGCTGTACCATAACCAAGCATTCCCTGGCCATAAACACTGCACCTCCTGAATCATGAGAAAATAATGCAAAAGTGGCAAAGCCAAAGTCCCATCCTTTTCCAGCAACACCGCCATGTAATAAACAAAACTGACTACCCAGTTACCCCATGTTCTAGCGCAAGTTCTACCTACCCTCTTCCTGCTCAATGCAGCCAAGGCAGCCAGCAAATCCTTACAGTTAGCAGACTCAGTCTCAACCAGCCACTGTACCCCCTCTGCATCAATTAACTCAAAGACATCCACATATTCCCCCTTCCAAATCTTCTCATTAACTGACAGAGGAATGTGTGGTGTCAAAAAGACTGCGCCTGATCCTTGACCCAAGGACTGCATAGTTAACCAGTCACATAGGCAAAGGCCAAAATCAGTACCTAGTTCAGAACCCAATCCTGTGCTATCCACTAACCCTACACTGCCCTCCCTAATTGCTATCCCTCGACTTGATTCATAACTTCTTGCAACCTTCGCAGTAGCACCCCCCCACAGTATTCCATTCACTACCAAATTCCAGCCCCATGGACTCCCTGTCCTCCCCAACTACCCCGACATTCTGAGCATCTACCTCACCTACAAAACTGGTCAATGTAAGATCATTACCTGATTCCCTGTCTTGAGTCCTACCTGAAACTGATGGAGCAGCTGGAACCACCTCTTTCGATACTCGCTGCCTCTTGCTTCAAGCTTTCGATGTAGCCCTTGGAGTGGAGCACCTCCTCTTTTGGCTGGATTTCCTCACATCTTCTGTTGCCTCTAAATCAGCATTAGACACCCCTTGAAACAGTTCTTCCACCTGTGCCACTATCGCCTCCCAAAACTGTCACAACCTCTGCATGTTAGCCATCTGTACAGAAAAAAAACAAATATTAGCCAGTGATTACAACCACGTTCATACTAACTTCAACCCCTCCCCATTAAACACTGATCAAGTCCCCAGACCCACTTATCAGCATAAGGCTGACAAAAACACACACACACACACACACACACACACACACACACACACACACACACACACACACACACACACACACACACACACCAGAATAATCATCAAATACTGTACCCACAACTTTAAACCCTTGCATCCCTAGTAACAGTCCACAGCATGAATTAAATGGTGTATTCTGCAAAATACTCACCCCCTGCCAAGTCTTGAACCCAAGACCCTGTCAACTACAGCATAATACAGTAGCCCAGTAGGCCATCATAGGTTCATAGGTAGTTACTAGGCTATCAGCCAAAGGGCCTAAGTAAGCCTAGCCAACAAGGTTTCCTGGCTTACGCCACCCAAGAAAGTTAATTTCCTGTGCCTTTATCGAGCAGAGCCACAGAAGTGATCCCGGGGTGTATTTCCTATTCATCCACTCATCAAGATTTTTCTTGAAGAGTGCTAATGAGGAACCTTGCTTGACATAGATGGGTAGCTTGTTCCAAAGTATAGGCAGTCTCTGGGACAGGAATCTATCACTCCAGCATGTCCTGTTTATTATGGTGACAAGGTAGCTTGTAGCTGGTAGGTGTAGCTCAGAGGGATTGGGATTTCTTTAGGTGTAGCATGTCCAGCAGCTCTGGGTTTAACATAGCTTTATATGTTAGGCAGAGATCTCCATGGAGTAGGCGATATGCTACAGATTAAAGCTGGAGTTTTTTGAGACGGTCCATGTAGGACATCTGTTTGAGGCCAGTAATCCTCTTTGTGAGGTACTTCTGTGGCCTTTCCAGCAGCTGCAAATGTGTTGTGAGGTACATTCCAAAAGGGACGTTGTACTCTATAATGGGTCTAATGAGTGCCAAGTAGAGGGGAACAATGACCTCTTTTTTCCTGGATGAGAACCCTTTTGTGATGAGGTGTGCCACATAAAAGGATTTCCTTACTACTGTGGCGATGTGATTATCAAAGGAGAAACTACTGTCCACCTGAGTCCCAAGGTCTCTTATCACACATTTGGCATTAAGTAGACTGCCATTTATTTGGTAGTTCATGGGTACAGATTTTTTACCAAAGGGGATGACAATGCACTTTTTGGCATTGAGCTTGAGGCCATGCCTCTGACAGCAGGCATCTGTCTCAGTGAGGCCCTTCTGTAGGATGTCCACATCATTTGGGGACTCGACTATGGATCCTAGTTTGCAGTCATCTGCGAACCTCTTTAGCCAGAGGCATTCTGTGTTAGCCTATACTTCAGAGAAGTAGATACTAAACAGAAGAGGTCCCAGGACTGAACCATGTGGTACTCCACTTGTCACTGGTTTGGAGTCAGATTTGAAGTCTGTAACTTTTACAGTGTGGGTTCTGTCAGTGAGCCAGTTGGCAACCCATCTTGTGACATAGGGATTTATACCTAGTTTAGTGAGTTTAGCTATAATTCCAGAATGAGGGATGGTGTTGAAAGCTTTGGCGAGGTCAAGATAGGCTGTGTGGACCACCTTACCCTCATCTACAGCTTTGGTGACTGCCTCAAAGAAGTTGATCAGGTTCAGAAGGCATGATCTGCCTTTCACAAACCCGAACTTGGTGGTGTCCAGAGTTTGGAGGTTACCAATGTTTTTGTTTATGAGTTCCATGATGATACGTTCTATGGCCTTGCAGACCAGGTGAATCAGGCTAATAGGGCGATAGTTCCCAGGATCAGTGGTGGCTCCCCCTTTGTGGAGTAGGATAAGTGTTGCTGTGCACCATTCAGTGGGCACAAAGCCTGATGTGAGACTATGATTGAACATGGTGCTTAGGTGGGGAGCCAGTTTGTTCTGAAGTTCATGTAAAATGCAGCCTGGGATGTTATCTGGTCCCATGGATGCTGTGTTTTGGGTTTTAGAGAGTGCAGCTTTTACCCACATAGATGTGATTACAGGGACTCTACATTCTTCCTGTATAGATATGGGCACTTTGGGGGGTGAGAGGGGGGTAAAGTTAGCAAGGAACCTATCTGCCAGAATGTTGGCAATATCAGTTGGTTCTGTAATTTTCTGCCATTGTGCTGCAACTCAGAGCAGATCTGGGTGTTGCCACTGGGATTCTTGACATAGGTATAGAATGCTTTGTGGTTGCCCTTAGAATCAGTGGTGATTTTGTTTTCGTAGCTAGCTTTGGTGGATCTTATAAGGGATCTCAGCTTCTTACTGAGGCTGACCAGGGAGCTCCTCCACTCATGGGATTTTACTATCCTTTGCAACAGTGTCCTCCTTCTGTTGTACAGTTTGTTTCTGGCAGGGGACCACCAGATGAATTCCTTTTTTGGAGGATAGTTTCTTGGTTCTGTTTGGGATAGCATGATCCATGCACTTATGTAAGTGCTTTTAGAGTGCAATTGTGTAGGATTCAGCAGTCGTAACTGTATTGTCCATCTGCATGGGTATCATGAAGTTCGCCACTTCTGTCTTAAGAAGCATGAAGTTGGCTTTGGAGAATTTTTTACTGTGGTTTCCTTAATGGTGGGTGGGGGCAGGATGCGGATATCTAGGGTGATTAGCTTATGGTCGTATTTGACCAACAAGGAGTTGACTTCAGGTGTGGAACACAGGTCACTCATGTTGGTAATGACTAGGTCTAGGATATTTTTGCCCCTGGTGGTGATGTGGATAAGTTGATCCAGAGCATTGGAATTTATGAATTCCAGACAGCATTGAGCAAAGGAGTTGGTACATGAGTACTTTTCCCAGTTAATGGTGGGGTAGTTGAAATCGCCCATTATTAGGGTGTTTGGTTGAACCCTAATAGTTTCCAGTATATCAAGAAAAGAGGAGTGGGAATCTTGGGGCATGGTGGAGGATCTATAGCAAGCTACAATTTGGATTGTAGTTTTGCCCAGAGTTAGTTGCACTTGGATAACCTTGGATGCATTATGCTGCGCAACTAGCCTGGAGGTGTGGATATCCTTAATTAATATGGATACACCTCCACCTTTGGTGTTCTGGTCCAGGTTAGATGGCCGAAAAGTGTGGTATGAATTACAGCCTGGTAATGCAGGGGTGCTCTCTAGAGCCTTGAACCAGGTCTCAGTCACTGCACAGATATCGATGTTCTCCATTTTAAGGAGTGCCTCGAGTGAGTGCATTTTGAGATTTAGATTGCTAGCATTGAGTAGCATTACCCTCAGTTTTTGCTTGTCTGTTCCTGTTATGGTGGTGAATTTGACAAATAATGTTTGCTTGTTTGTTTTTTTCTTATTTGGAGAATAAAAGCTAGGAGGAGCTGAAGTACTATGCCTTCTCCCAGGTGTCTTAAAGTTCCTAAGCATAGCTAATTTTTAATGTGTATTTCCATTATGTAACGAGTCAGTATCAGACCACACAGCCGACCATGGTCTGATTCAGTATTAACTTTGACAAGCCAACTCATAGAGATAACTGAGGAAAGCTGAGACACCAGCTGTTGAAAAAATTAATAGTTTGCAATGCGTCCCTTCCCCTGCGAGACAGCAATCATAATTGCAGCAGAACCTGTGAGTAGTGAGTCCTTCTTCAGTGTCCTGGTTCCCATTTTGCTTAGCTTTGTCTGATTTTGTCTTAAGAGGCTGAGAGGTATGGGTACATTACGGTGTTTGCACCCATGAAAAGTCTTATTTTTTTCTACTTGTATTTATAGCTTCCTCGAAGCAATTTAGCACTCCATTAGAGCTCTCCAACTTTAATTATAACCTCAGAGCTCTCTGACATGCTGAGGTGTAACCAACTGCTCCACACCTCACAGCACATGCACAACACCTCCATGATCCTGAGCAGACAGTTACCAGCCTGGGAAATACCAAACCCCCCATCAAAGGCCTGAAACAAGGAAAAGGACTACCGCCCGCCAATTTTTAAGGCAATCATCCCTTAACCACCCTACTGCATGTGAGGCAAACTACCAAAGCTGCCCACAAGACGAGGAGCACAAGGGACTGAACAAAATAGCCCTACTACCCCACCAAAGGAGACTATGAGCCCATGAGGTCACCAGGAGCATGAGAGGACAGGAGCAGCATGGGAAGCAAGAAAACCCCACTCAACTGACTGTAACAACACAAGGTAAGATTGGGGGGGGGGCACCCAGCAGACAGAACAACACCCCACATCAGTCAGCCATGCTATCCCACCCCACCAACCCAAGCGACTAGCACCGAGGGCAACCCTGACTCATAGGCCTACAGCCTACCCTCCCCTTATGCGGCCCTCACTCAATCACAGCCCCATCTTTCTGCTCCACACTTACAGCCACTCCATTCCTCAAAGAGAAGGAAGAAAAAAACCCAGTAAATTATACCCCCACTAGCCTTACCAACCTATCTCTGATGCACTCCATCCCACAGACACATCATCCAAGCCCTACCTGGTACTGAAGCACCTACAAGTAGTCCTGGACATGTGTTAGTTTCACCAACTCATGGCTAAATGTGACACCACTTCCTCTGATATAATACTATAAAAGCTAAGCCCCTCTCCAAGCCTACCTCACTTCCCCTAACTCCCCAGACCAATTAACCACTTAATGTCCAAAGCCCAGCTACCTGACTTAACCATACACCATCCCCTTCCCCTTTCCTCCTATAGTATCCCTCTTTCCCCTTCTTTACCCCAAAATAGGGTCCTGGACAAATTGGTATGTCCCAAACCTCATTTACATTTGAATTAGGGGATTATTAGGACACATTATTTTATTTTTATCCTGATTAAAGTATTTTCTTTATTCTCTTTCATTATTATAGTTGGATTTGGCTAAGTTTGTCTCCTCATCTGTTAAATGAAAGACCCAGTGCAATAGTCGATGTAAATAGGATCCACTCCTAACTTCCTTTGTATATGTTTTAACTATTCCATCACAAGTCATACTGGAAAACGTGTGCGCACTCCTTCTGCCTTGTAGCTTGGGTCCCAGCTGGAAAGAGTCATTGAAGAACATGACCACTGAATAAGAAAGTAAATGATACAGTTCATTTGCATTTACACTGTACCTGCAAACTATTTGCTATCTGCTCACTGGAGATTGCCTTTCCTTGCTGTACAGATATCATAACATAAGTTGAAAATAAAGAAATTTCATGTCGTAAGGCAGTTGTCCTTGAAACATGAGTACTGTGAAGACTTAAGAGCAGCACCTAAATATGAAAAGAATCAATGTAAAACAAACAGATAAAATAAAAAAGTAATGAATAACTTACACATGTAGGCATAGAGAGTGTGTGTGTGTGTGTGTGTGTATGTGTGTGTGCTTATATATATATATATATCGCAGTATGGTGGGGCCTGGGAATTTGTCCTTTCCACATCATTGTGCTATTTCAAAACTGGTAAATATATAATTAGAATGGGGTTTGGAGATAAAAGGGGCTTGTACCCCCTACAAAATTGTGTTTTTTTTTGGGGGGGTTCAATCTTTTTAGATTCACTCTGGCATTTTTTCTTTTTGAGAAATTAATGGCAATTATATGTGTGTGTCTGCTTGTGTGTGTGTGTGTGTGTGTGTGTGTGTGTGTGTGTGTGTGTGTGTGTGTGTGTGTGTTTGTGCATATGTATGGTTTGCTGGAGTGGAGGGACAGGATCACCTTCACTATATATGACAAATAAATACAGAAGCGATTATGGATTCTCCGTCCTCTACTGGCAGACAGAATCACTTTCAAGATTAGATCTACAAATTGCATTTGCCACTTCATTTTCCATCTTCTTGATTTCACCAACAGATAAGAAGATTAGATTACCGACATCTGCCCTAGAGTTCTCTAGAATTCAAGTTCACATAGCACCAGATTATACCCCCTATCATTTCTAACAGATAAAAGCACTTGTAGCAGCCATAAGATGAGTCATGGATCTGAAAAACCTCATTCAGTTTTCCTGTCCCGCCTGTTTCTAACAATGAATGGAAGTCAGTAGTAAATAGATCTTTTATCACAGGTACAGGCATTTTCAGACTCTTGTATAGTGATGATACCACAGCTCAAATGCCAAGAAGACTCAAATAGGATGAAGTCCACTTAGTCTTCAAAGGTGAAAAATATTTATGGTTCCTCATCCTAATACTTCTACTAAATCTCTAGACCTAAAGAAATGTAAAATCACTCTACAACTGAAATCTAACCAGATCAGACTCTACTAAACAAAGTTTGTTTTATGCTGCTGTTCTGACCTGTAACAGCTATGGACTTTCACAGACCACTGAAAAAGATAATGAAGCTGCAGCTAGAGATGTTTCTGTGCCCTTCAACCCTGCACCACTGATGCAAGAAGTGGATCTCTAGAAATAGTCTCCAGTGCAGCTTGAGGCAATCTGGCATTAGAAGAGTTTACCAAGCTCTCCTTCTCATGATAAAACACTGTTAATGCTAAGTGGTCATGGCTTGGGTGCTTAGGAAACTATGGCTGACCTTTTCATGCCTAAGGATGGACATATGGCATACCCCTCAACCTATTAGCAGAAGAACTATGGACAATGATTAAAATAATGGAGGGACAAAGACCCAAAAATAGAAACAGATTTTGAATATTGCTTTTATAAACTTAGAAAGTAGCTAGAATAACTGAATTTGAGTTAACATTCATTTTCTGCAGGATACGTAAATGTATGCCATTATTGGTTTCGATCCTCATTGATTTACAAGAAAACTGCAAATTTTTCATAGCTATGAGGCAAATATGTGGACATTCTACAAAAATCTGGACAGTTGAAAGGTATAGCATGCAGTATTCCTTAGTGGTAATATAAACAATGTTTGGAGACATATATGTGTGGTTATTGGTGAGGAATATAGTTGTTTCCTAGTGTTACTTGTTTAGTTACACAAACTACAAAAACTCACAATGTGAAGAGCTCTTAGACTTTCAGAAATGTTGTTTATGCACACTAATGCCTACATACATGATTGCTTGTTAAAACGTTTCAGAAGTGGTGGAGAGAAAGTGCCTTTTGCTGAGAGAAATACTAGTTTGTGATTCATATGGGCCATATAGATTCATAGGTTCATAGGTTAGTTCTAGGCTATCGGCCCTAGGGCCTATACAAGCCTAGCCATAACAATTCCCTGGCTATTTCTTCCGACACTATTTACTTCCCTGTATATTTATGTTTTCAGGTGATGTGAGACAGAAATATTGATTGGTGCTGATTAGTAAGAGGGAAGGTTTTTCATTTAGTCAAAAATTAGAATGGAGTCAGCAACAGTGATGTTAAAGCAACTGAATGTCTGAAGCATTATGTTGTATTGGAGTTGTGTTTTGGCTGTTATGCTAATCTCAGTTAAACCTGTTACTTATTGTAATGCTGCTCAGAGGATAGCAGTAATGTAAAGGATACTTTAAAGTAACTTAAAGGGGATCCTTTCTACTTGTACCAGCAGCTCATAGTATGTTTTTAAGGCATAAAGTTGTATACTTTATAATTCAAGGATAAGTAACTTAGTTCTTTATATGCATAGGGATTCTTAAAGCAAATAAATGGCATTCCAGTGTGATGTTTCATTGTTTATTCCTACTAGACTCTAATTATCCTGTTGTTTTACTGAAATATTGTCTTAAAGGTATCATCTTTTTATATGATAAAGATAGAAAAAAATGTAGCTAAACAGGCCCAAAGGTTTAGTAATTAAAGGCAAAACTTTCAGACTGAATGGCATAGCAACATAATTCCTTAGAGAATTTAAAAATCTTCTAGCCCGTAGACACCTAAGAATACATACATAGGTAGGTAAAGTGAATCCTCCCCAAAATGCTAAGATAGTGGCACTTTGGTTTAAGAAACTTCTAGCTGTATTTTTGAAAACTCTCCAGCAAGCACTCATCAAGGGTAATGAAGTAGGATAGGACATTTTTAGCTTTAAAGCCAATATTTGTCAACTTGCTACAAGTGAGAAGAAGGTTATGGTATCTTTGTATATTGACTTTTTCAAAGCAGTTGATTCTACAGACTAGAACTTCTATAGAGCATTCTGCCCAGCTTTGGGACTGGTGAGAAATTTTTGACCTGGTATAAAATATTATATACTAAACTGTTGTCTCTGCTTAACATTAGCTACCATATATTCTCCGCTATTTCATTCTTTCAGAGATTCAAGCAAGAGAAGGATTCCCTCTCTCACCTCTTCTGCTCATACTGGAAATGTCATGTTCAGCAACCGATCAAGGAATCTGGCACTGAAGTAGGGACTATAGCTCACTTAAGTAGTGAGGTGGTTTGCTGATAACTACAAAAGTTAGCTGAAATGAGTACCAGAGCATTTAAATCTTAAAACTCCCTTACTGAAGAAAATTAGTTATATCTCAGGTATGAAGTTTAGTTACAGTAAATCCTACATCTTCCCTGTTAATGATGTACAGTAGATATGAAAAGTGTATACACCCCCTGTTAAAATGCCAGGTTTTATTATATAAAAAATGAGACCACAATAAATCATTTCAAAACTTTTCCCACCATTAATGTGACCTATAACCTATACAATTCAATTGAAAAACAAACAAATCTGTTAGGGGAAAAATATAAAACATAAAAAAACGTACAACTAGCTGGCTGCATAAGTGTGCACATCCTTAAACTAATACTTTGTTGAAGCACCTTTTGATTTAATTAACTGCTTAGATGTAGATATTTTAACAGTGGAAACTGGAAAATAGAAAGTTAACTTAAAAATAGTTGAAATTAAATTACTTTATGGCCATATAATAAAAATATGTTATCTTTCAATTTCAGTACAGCAAGAGACATAATGTCTGTGCTAGAGACGTTTTTTTGTGTTATCTTTAAATGTGGAGGAATGTAAATTGTTTTATGACTTCCACCATTTGCCAAAATTCTGAGGAAAAGCCCTATCTATATATTGTCACAGGTGGATGCTAAATACTGCTAGCTTTCAGCAGTGAGGGTTTTACCTGGGATAGAGTCAGATGACAAAAAATGATGTCATTCTGCAAGCTATCCCAGCAGTACTATTTGAGATATTAATTTAAGAACTCTCTGAGAGAGACTGAGCATTGAGCAGTCTGTCTTGGACCTGACAAGATCCATTCACCATACATTTGCCTTGCTATGAGTAAGTAAGTCTAGGGAAAAGTATAAATATCTTAAATACAGTCAGGAATACAGCAACACCCAGTTTAGATGTTTTTTCTTTATTTACTTGAAACTGTCCTGCAATGTTGTTTTAAATATTTCCTGTGATTTTGAACTCTGATGTCACTGTAATTATATACTGAGTATTTTCTTGTTCTTTTATTATTTATTATTAAATATATTTAAACCTTTCATTGTGGATGATCTGTTTAGAGATATTTAAGTTCTGATAGTACTTGCATATTTATTTGGTGACACTGTGTAGGCCACTTCTAATAGTCTTGTTCTTGGTCAAACTGCCATTTCTATTAAAAGTAACTTTACACAATAAGATTGGAAACCCTTTGTTAAGGACCTTAAAGTAGCTGATACGGAGTGACTGGTGGCAGGGGAAACTGCCTTATACTCTGGACAGAAGGGGACATAGCTATTAAACCTGTGTCAGCCTTTCCCATGTGTGTGTGTGCGTGTGTGTGTGTATGTGTGTGTGTGCGTGTGCGTGTGCGTGTGTGCGTGTGTGCATGTGCGCGTGTGTGTGTGTGTGTGTGTGTGTGTGTGTGTGTGTGTGTGTGTGTGTGTGTGTGTGTGTGTGTGTGTGTGTGTGTGTGTGTGTGTGTGTGTGTGTGTGTGTGTGTGTGTGTGTGCATAAATCAAAAATCAAAAAGTGTGTGTGTCAGCTACTTGGATGGGGACATGAAGCACTGGTTGGACAGAGAGGGTGCTGGACGTCTTGGCTTGGTCACTCAGCTGAGATCTCAGCTCTATAGCTGTGCCAATGAGAAGCCTTATTGGGGATCTGGAGAAAGAGATAGAAACCAGCCCTGGACTGACTATTGTCTCTATGTGCTCTTAAGTGACATTGCACTTGATGCAGAGAGCTGCATCTGGAAATACTGTGTGTATGCCTGTCAGTGTATGTCCCCTACTTGTGCCAGTGGTGAGGATTGAGGCTCCTTGATTACTGGGCCAGTGGTGGGGTGTCACAATATTATTGCAGCTTTGTACCCCCACCCTCAAATGAAGAATATACTTGTTAGTAATATAGGCTGCTAAAATGAGCAAACCTCCATTAAACACAGTATTATACTGTAATGTAAGCATATGCAGGATGTAGCTGATGGATTACAGTCCGATTTTATTAAAACTTGTATTCCTCTGTTACAACATTGGGCTCCCGTGCAGTTTCCCTGCCTACATGGTTACTAACATATGTAATAATTTGTGATGTGTATTATCAATATTTATTGTGCTTTTACAGATTTTGCATATGCATCCCTTACTTTGTCTTCTTTTAATCCCACTTTTGTGTGATGTGCCCTATCCCAAAAATGCTTTGGCTAAGCTTATCTTGTTTGTGCAATGTGCAAAATTGTGGAAATAGGGAAAAAACAGATTGCCTAGAAAGCAGATACCCAGAAATAAAAACAGATACATTCCACTAGTGCTCTTAGCCATCCCAAAAAGCCAGCCTAGAGTACAGATGGGACTGGAGTAATAGTAAATATTGGCAATTTGGCTCACAATTGCACACTTCTTTGCTGTGCACAGACAGTATGCATGCATTCTTTGTTAACCATCACAAAAATCCAATGCTCTCTATGCTATGGAATTATATATATATTTTATTATTTGTCTTTATTATCCAGTTCCTTTGTATGACATAAAACTACATGTGGAAACATTGCAAACTAAGGGTGCAATATAACTATATGTCATATATTTACAATACATTCATTTGACACCCCCCCAAACCACCCCAAACAAGCACTACAATTCTGGGGTCTCATTACTTTTTTCACACATATATCAACCACAATACAAAGTGTTACATATAATGTTGTGTGCTTACTAATGGACAGGTCCATTTGGTGGTGCTCACAGCCTTTCTCTGCAAAACGCAAACAGCCAAGTCTGCTCAATAAGGGTACTTGTGTTGTTACACAGCTAGGCTTCCAAACAGCTACTGCTATTAGGCTACTAGCCACAGATGTCACTATGAAGCAATGTACCTAAGCAGGCCACCCAACCTCTTGTCTCCCACATGGCCTGTCGATGTCATCTACTACAAGTTCACCTGCAGTCTTATCAAAATCAGACTTGTGCTGTGGCGCATGGGATAAAATCTGTGTTCTGTAGTCTGTGTCCTTAGATAGGTAGAGGTTCTATTCTCACTGCAGTTAACTGGATGTGTGCTTGTGTGTGTCTACACAGAAAAGCATTGGTGAGCATCCCACGGTTGCCTTTCCAGTGGCATAGCTTGCCAGTTTTTTGAGAGTTACACAAGCCTACACATCCATTTCATGCAGGCCTCACAACCTTATGTCTCCCAAAATTGCCTGCTGATGTCATCTACTTTAAGTTCACCTGCAGTCCTATCAAAATAAGACTTGTGTCATGGAGCATGCATTAATGCCTTTGTTCTATAGACTGCTTACTTAGATAGGCAGGGGTTCTATTTTCACTAAAGCCAAATGGGTTTGTGTGTGTGTGTGTGTGTGTGTGTGTGTGTGTGTGTGTGTGTGTGTGTGTGTGTGTGTGTGTGTGTGTGTGTGTGTGTGTGTCTACACAGAAGAGCAGAAGTGTGTATCCCACAGTTACTTCTCCAATGGCATGGCCTGCCAGTTTTTTGAAATTTGCACAAGCTTACACATCCATTTCATGCAGGCCTCCCAACCTCATGTCTCCCACATGGCCTGCTGAAGTCATCTAGTATAAATTCACCTGCAGTCTTATCAAAATCAGATGTATGCCATGCCACTTGTGTTAATTCATAAGTTCTGTAGTGTGTGTACTTAGGTAGCGGTTCTATTCTCTCTCCATTCAAATGGGGAGGTGTGTGTGTGTGTGTGTGTGTGTGTGTGTGTGTGTGTGTGTGTGTGTGTGTGCCTGCATGCGTGCGTGTGTGTGTGTGTGTGTGTGTGTGTGTGTGTGTGTGTGTGTGTGTGTGCGTGTGTGTGTGAGCTTTTGAAGAACATTACAATTAACCTTTTACACCAGGGTGTGCGACACTGTTATCTTGTCCTGAACAGACACACATCTGTCATTACTAGGTTATACAGTAAGCAAAAGAAGGTGCTGTCTAACAAATAAGAAAGTGAGAACCACTACTGGAAGATCACCCTCCTCAGCCTAAACAAGCAAATAAGACAACTTCTCCAATCTCTCACCCCAACCCTTATTTTCTAGTTGTTTTTTGGGTTGTTTTTTTCCCCACAGTACAGCTGGATAGGCCTAGCCCACAGGATCCATCTGCCCCCACTCCACTGGCTATGGCACCAGGGCCCAGCACATCTGAGCTGCAACATAGTAGCTCCCCTTGTGCTGCCCCTGCACTACTTGGCCCCTTACATACTTCTGTCCCAGAGGACAGGCCTGTGGTTCCCTCTGGGAGCAGTGGCGGGGGGTGATTTTATCACCCAAGAAGAATTGCCGGGGATGGTGCATAGGATTGTTCACCACTCTGTGGGCACATGGCTACAATGGATGGAAACACTGGTCTCCATCATTGTATTGAATAACACAAGGAGATGCAGATGTCAGACACTGCAGCCAGTGGCAAAATGAGGTGATAGTGATGACAGTCCACTGGATGAAGGGGAAAAGTAAACTATCCCATACATAACTCTCCATGTTGCAAACGTATCTTCTTGGCACACTTGATTCAGTCCAATTGGCTATACAACATGATTACATCATTGTCACCTCTCTCTCTCTCTCTCTCTCTGGAGGTGACAATCCAAATTCAGCTAGTCTTCTGTACATATGATCAGCTGTTCATGGCACATTCTCAGTATACATCATATATTCACAATAAATACATGTGCTGTCCACCCTCCCAGGTAATACAACACTGGGGGCTCAGTATTTTTTAGACACATATATTAATCATACTACAAAGTGTAATATACAATGTTGTGTGCTCCCTCATGGATAGGGCCAGTCAGTGGTGCTGGCAACCTTCCTCTGCTAAACTCAGACATCCAACTATACTCAATAGGGATGCCTGTGCTTTTACACAGCTAGGCTTCTATACACCTGGGACACACTCTAATTTTATCCTTCTGGTCTCATTTGAACCTATGAATCTATGTACTTATGTAGGCATCACAACCTGTTGTATCCCCCAAATGGCCTGCTGATGTCATCTACCATAAGTTAACCTGCAGCCATGTAAAAGTCCCACTTGTGCTGTAGCACTTGAGTAAAGTACTGAGTTCTATAGTCTGTATACTTAGACAGGTAGGGGCTCTGTTCACACTTCAGTCAACTGGATGTGTGTGTGTCTCTACTCAGCAGAGTAGATGTGCCATCTTACAGTTACTTTTCCACTGGCATGGCTTGCTAGACTTTTCATACTTGCAGAGGCATACACATACATTTTATGCAGCCCCTCCAATCCTTGTCTCTCTTGTGGCCCACTGATGTCATCCACTATAAATTGACTTGCAGACATGTAAAAGTCAGACATGTGCCATGGTGAATATAGTACTGTGCTCTGTAGCCTGTGTATTTAGATAGGTAGGGGTTATTTTCTCACTGCAGTCAACTTTGTGTGTGTGTGTGTGCGTGTGTGTGTGTGTGTGTGTGTGTGTGTGTGTGTGTGAGACAAATGACAAATGTTACTTAATATTAAAGATGTCCTTTTACACAGGTATGCGAGACAATGTTATCACCATATGCTCAACAGACAATGCTGATGTAATCAAATATATCAGATTATTGCATATACAACCATCCCACCAAGGCAGGATCAGACACAGGCCTGGAGCCCAGGCAGACATCACTTTAAGTTAATAGGAGGTTACTAGGTAGAGGGCTGTTGACAGGTATGCTTTGGGGTATGTCTGGTGGGGACAGTGGGGTGAAGTTTGCACCAGCCTGTTTGTAGCAGGTTGCCAATATCCTCAGGGTCAGTATGAATGGTACTGTCCACTACTAGCTTGGCAAAACGCTGGACCTTCATTTTTTGATTTCTGTACTAGCTAAATAATGCTTCCTGATTATCTTTAGCTAGGAATGCTGCTTTAGGTTTGCACTTGGCTTTAGAAGACATTTCAAGATTAGATAATTTCCTTGATCAAGCTGTGGAGGGTGCCCTTCCTCCACTGAGTCAGTTACCTCTTGTTCTAAGACATTATTTTCTTCCACTTGTTGTATAACCTATGTATGCTGGATGCCCACCAGAGTGGCTTATTTTCTGTGAGATACTTGTGATCCATTCAGGTTCAGCTGACTCTATACATTTGTATAGCTGTTCATACAGGCCATTTGTGTACACCTATGTCTAGCAGTCATTGTTGACAGTAGTAGCAGGGGGGTTGAAACTTTTTATGGCATATGTTAGGAGCCTATAGTTTGCTTTGGCTAAATGTTTCATCCTTCCTACTCTTGAGGAGATGTCTGGTATGACTGTGAACATAAAAGAAACTGAATTGTGATCTGATCAGAGGGGGGGGGGGCAGCACACAGGAGTTAGTGCAGAGAGTCAATATGTTGGTCAGTAGCAAGTCTAAGACATTCAGCTCCCTTGTGGGGTGTAGGCTATCTGTTACACAGCATGTGTATTAATAAAGTCCAGGAACCTTAGGGTAAGTGTGCTTGTGCACATATATGACTACAAATCGATGGAATGATAGTTGAAATCACACATGACCAGGGTATTTTGGTGTCTAGCGAGTGTCTCAATTAGGTCCAAGTAGGAAGAGTGGTACTTGTGATTCATGGTGAGGGACCTGTAGCTAACAATGATTTGGAAGGGGGTTTTACATACAGTTAGTTGGACTTGGAGAAGCACTACAGAGTCATACTCTTTGACCAGTCTTGCAGTGTATTTGTCTTTGATGAACATGTATACACCTCTGCCTTTTGTTCTTTTATGCTCATTTTGATGTGTGAATGTGTGGAAAGCATTGTACCCTTGCATGGCCAGGGTGCTGTCTGTGGCATTGAATCATGTCTGTGTCACTGCACATTCGTGGGCATCTTCCAAGGGTAGGAGCTCTTCCAGTGAGTGCAGTTTCTGGTTTACAGTCCTTGCATTAAGCAACATAACCTTCAGTTTGTCTGAAGTGTATTCTTTTATGTTTGGACTTTAGTTGTTCTGACATTGCCTAAAAGGGCTACTATGGGGGAGGCAAACACCTTCATATAGTACAGTGAGGTATGTCTCCAGTCATTCACTGCAACATGGACTATGACAGAGTCATAATGGTACTTGTTGAGAGACTTGAGTGTGTGCATGATCTGATGGACCCTGGCACCTGAAAGGCAGCTGACTGTCACCTTCTCCTTGTCCAGCTTGGTGAGGTGGACATCTGTGTGTCTCACTCTGGAGTCACCTATGAGCAAGACATTTGGTTTTGAGGTGTTTTGCCTGAGGGGCTTATTGGCTGAGACACTGGTTATATACTATTATGTGTAATGGATTCTGTGGGGTCTGCACTGTGTGCAGCAGGTTTGCCCTAGTGAGGTCTCCAATAGGTTTCTAGCGAGTACCTCCATGTATGTGGGTTTATGTGTTGTGAGCTTATGTGCAAAAGGTGAATTGTGTGTGCTGACATGTTTGATATCTAGTTTGTTGTTATATGAGAGAATTGATTCCAAATTCATATCATAGATACAGCTCTCACATGTTGTATCAATTTGTTTCAGCAGTAACTGGTTGTCAATATACATGAGGCAATTGCTCTGTTGCCACAGGATGCCCAGGTAAATCAGGCTACCTGGAGAAATGATGGGAAACTGTCCATCCATTATGGAAGGTATACAGTAGTAACTAGTGGGGAGTGGACTAGATGGCCTAGGTTTTGGTGTAAGACTAACAAAATGTGCCTATTGGGTTACAAAAAATGTGTCAGTGTTTCATAATGTACAAATGAGTTGCTTCCTGGGCAGCAGTGCAAGCTCTGAGCAGCTATGTAAACAGAGTGCAAACACCCCAAAACACAATGCTGGAACACAAGTGAAGTTAAACTATTTTAAACAATTAAACAAAGGGAAAGGCCAACAGTGAGCCTTATTCCAGCAGTCCCCAACTCAGATGGGTTCTTGGCTGCACAATTCTGCCACAAGGGTGCAGGGGGGGGGGGCTTTCTTAATGTAAGAGGGCTGGTTTTAGCATTCCAGTGATACCAAACCATCTAGATTCAGCAAGCCTGAATTGAGCCAATGCTATAAAATGCATTAGTATTAGAAATCCAAAGTGCAGAAAATCACAATCACAACAGAAGAACAAACAGTTTAAATAAAGCAGAAATTTAGTAGAAGACTCCAACAAGAGTGTTGACAACAAACCTTCCTAGTGTGAAATAACTGGTCTGTAATCCAAGTGCTCAAACCAGAAATAAGACACTTTTAGAATAAAAGACACAATAAACCTTCAACAAGCAATTTTCAGCTCAAAAGGGTGTAGGCTATCCTTCCCTGCCATAAGAGTCTACACCTCAAAACTTCCTAATGTAAATAACTGGTTGGGAGGCCAAGTGATTAAACCATAACAAAGAGACTTAGAAAAACAGCCAGAATAAGCATTCAAACAGCAGCACACACCAGCTCAGAAGGGAAGAGGCTACCCTCTCCTCTCACCAAAGTGTAGACTACAAAGCTTCTCAATGTAAGACAACTGGCCTGAAGCCCAAGTGCTGAAATCAAAATTAATAGTCTTAGAATGTACTGTGATAAAGACAAATGACAGTGACATGTCTTTTAATCTACCCACATACATCGTGTCATGGTTAGTAGGCCCTGTGTTATCTTGATGAAGAAGCCCTGTGGCCTGTCCAACTTCTGCATGTGTCTGGTGAGGTTCCTGCAAATCAGAGCATTATACTGTATTACTGTACTGATGAGTTTGACTACAGTGTTGTCATATAATCCTGAGAGCTGAATGTGATGGCATGTCTTATGATGTGTACCATATGTATGCACTGGAAAACATTAAAGTGAAAGGTTATAATGTTCATATATATATATATATATATATATATATATATATATATATATATATATATATATATATATATATACATTGCAGTTCCTGACTTCACAACCCTTACAAGAGAATACACTAGAAAGTACTGACATGATGATGCTATCCACTGTACCATTTGGCAAGGCAAATATAACTGACAGGTACAATTATCAGTTCAACAACACAAATGCAGATATAATAGGCACTAATGTAGCTATGCACCATGAGCATCAGACACAAAGCTTTTGTATCCCTGAATCCAAAAGAGAGAAAACAGGGATATGGCACAGTTATCATCACTTCCACGGGGTACTGGGGGGGGGGGGGGGGGCAGGAGGCCTAGGTTGACACAAAAGGTTGGTAAGTATGTGTATAAGTTAGAAAAGAAAGCAGGCAGGCTGTGTTTGTGTCTGTATGGGTCCTCCATGTAAACATGGTGTGTGAGAGTCTGCATGAACACAGCCCAACTCAGTGTTAGCTCTACATCTTAGTATGTTGGAAAGGTGTGAGCTGTGCATGGTAGAGGTGGCAGTTCTTCATTGTCACCCCTGACCATGAGAGCTGACTCTGCCAGGAGTTGCACTGGCACCTCCACACTCAGAGTCAGATGAAGTGCTGCTACCTGAGCATGACTGATGTCTGGTGGACATGCTCCCTTCATGAGAATGCCCAGGAACATGACCCCATGGCCTCCCACTTCTGGGTGAAGACAGCACATTGTCTGATGGACCAGCAGAAGTACTGCCACTATGGGACCATGACTGGGAATGGCCATGTTGGCTAGCAGCAGATGTTGTGGCTGATCCTTGCCCACGAGGATGCCTTTCCCCCTCCCAGCAGATGTTCCATAACAGACACTGCTTGTTTCATGACAGTCACCCCTCTGTCCATCTCAGACACCCCTCGTTCCAATGTGTCATTCATCTGATACAGGGAATTGGCAACACGGTGGAGACAGTCACACATGTCAGATTGTGCCACATCCACAACCCTGAGCATTTGTCTGACGTGACTTTCTGAACATGCCCGTGCCTCCATGATGGCCTTAAACATATGTTGTGTGACACGAGAAGAAACACCTGCAGCAGCTGGAGGAGGGACAGCAGGCCCCTTCTGAGCACCCATATCAACAATCCTGTGTGGCACCTCAACAACACTTTGGCTACAGCCAGATTCAGCAGGCACTGAAGCCACACTAGCCACACATCCATGCTCAATGTCATTGCTCTCCACCTGTCCTATATCTGTGGGCTCAGTGGACTGGGAAGGTGTAGGCCTACTGGCTATGCCCAGGGAAAAAGAAGGGGGTGGCTGGATGTCAACCTCTGTGTCAGACTCAACTTCTGCACTCCTTCCGTTTCACCACCACCATCATCATCAGTGTCTGATGAGATACTAACATCAGGTGGCACAGGGCCCACACTCCCACTGTCATGATCACCTGTGATAAAAAGGGGGAAACACAGGCATAAATTAATACCTCCACTACTATGGTGCAATATATGCTAAACAACTAACAGTGCTACCACACATACAGACTATTAAAGACAGTATTACAGCAATACACAAAACAGCCCTAAATGACACATTGTATTTCTAGAAATTGATCTGCAGTACTGAAATAACTTGATTTGGCTAACCATCTGCAGGAGGACTATGTTGCTGAATTCCTGATGATCCTGCAATATGTTAAGCAAGAGGTAAAGCCAGTATCATCATATTTAACAGTAAGTCAGGAGGTACAATATGTACTCCTCTCAATCAGCATGACATGTTACTTTAACAAGAACATGGTTGACAACTTTAAACTGAGCTTATCACTAATATTCAACCCCCAAAACACACGTGATACAGAAGTAGCTTTTATTTTAATTGTTTTACTTTGCAATAGTATTGAACTGGTCATATAACAAAGCCTACCTGGAAGCTCTTCCTGGGATTGAGAGAGTGGTGCACCCACATCAATGACATATTCTGGGCCACTTTGCTATGAGTTCTCCCATTGCAGAAGATTCACTAGGAATTCCTCACTGGGGGTGAGAGGTGGTTCTGCAGCAGGCCCACCTCCAGTTACCCTCTGGTCATGGGCAACAGCAGCTGCACACCTCTTTGCAGATGTGAGCAGGTCAGTGGCCCTATGCTGCACCTGAACATAAATACAGCCATGGCTGCCCATGGCATTTATGTTAGCAACAATTTGCTGCCATATCTTCAGCCTCTCTGGCATAGTGGAATGATCCTTTCCAAGACGAAAAGCACCATGTTGACAGATCGTGTCCACTATGATTGTGTTTTTTGCCTTACTGAAGAGGGCCCTGCACCTCAATGACATTTTCACTCCTAAAACACAACAGAATGTTAATACACATAAGTAGCACATAACTACAAAGTGACTGTTACCAGATAAAACAGTTAAGGTAGGCAGCCAGTAGTACCCACTGGAAAAACATAACACATATGACATGAGAAATACTAACAACAGGCAGGATGCAAAATAAGGAGAGCAGCAAGAGCAACATATCCTTATATGTGCCATAGCAATAACTCAACTGTGCTCCCCCCAGAAGAACAGTCCATTATAGTTTGTGACATAACAATAACTTTTCTTTGCTTCCCCCACCAACTAAAGAACAGGCGCATGAACCATTTTGCTAATAAAACACATTTGAAATGCTAAACATACATTCAAAGGACCTGTCCCTGAAACATTTGTACATGTGTATCACACAGCTTACTATTTTCATGTATTGTCAAAGATTTGTACCTCTAAAATGGTTTGACAAACATGGCCATGCCATCAGTACACTTATAACTATTGCATACAGATAGTGTAAAATTATTTGCTTTACGTTATTTATTAATATATTCTAGCATGTGCATTATGTAGGTAAAAAAATGACAGCATACTTGCTGGAATTCAATACACCTCTTTAAAGGTAGCTTGGGAAATATTTTGCTTTGCTGAACAGGCAGCAAGCATCCTCACAATCAGTTTGGCTAGCTAAACATTTGCCTTTGGAGAGCAGGTGCTCCATCCGGCATAGGCATGCACCATCAGTACAGCACACAATCATAAGCACCATCCCTGGCAGTTCTTCATGGGTGAAAAACTCACCTCCTCTGCCACTGCCCACAGAGGGAGCCACAGACATATCCTCTGGGGAAGAGCTACCTGAGGGGTCGGGTACTGCAGGGGCAGCAGAGTAGGTGCTACCAGGTATTGCACCAGATGTGCTGGACAGCAGTGTTGTAGCTGGTGGAGTGGGGGCAGGTGGATCCCATGCAACGGTCCTACCCCACTGTGCTGTTGGGAAAAACAAAAAAATATATAAAAAAAAGAGAGAGAGAGAAAAGAATTAGGATGAGAGAAAAAAAAACATAACATTAATAACTTCACATGTGACATACAAAGCAATGGTACAATTATTTGACTCTGTTCTGTTACCTTTATTTTTAAAACTACAAACTCCTAACAAGTTTCTTTCTCTTTTAAGACTACCCAATTTGTAACAGAAGCACACTGTAGTACAGATTGGAACCACCAATCCTTGATGTGTGCATATATTGCACATATGCGTGTTCCAGTTATACTGATTACAGTTTGCAGGAGGTCATTTATGCCACTGGTATAGATGTATGAAGTTACATTCCAATAATCATGAAAACCTAACAGTATTGTATATTTGGTAAGTGTGGTTTTTGAACACACAAAAGAGGACTACTCTAAAATACCGTACTGTTCTTTTGTCTTGCAGACTACTGTGTGCATACTTTCCTTTTACAGTTTAAAGATGCATTTTCACTGTTATTTGAGAATATGGCACTATTGCTTTATGCTACAGACTAAGACATGCATACTTTCTTTTACAGTTGCGATATGCATGCTCAATTTGATACAACTCTATTAAATACCAGCTAAGCGGTCCATAATTTTTAATGCAACAACATTACTATTCAAATTATTATTAGTAGTAGTAAAATCCTGTTTAGACAGTACTGTTCTGATGCATATATACCACATACTGCTCACATCCTTACATAATGCACGGTATGGGACCGAACATTCTAGTCTCTCTCCTCAGCAGCTGTGGAAAAAAAGGAACAGAACACCATTATGAATACCAGTCTTGACTATATTCAGCTTTTAACTCTTACAATTATTCAATGAACTTGATACTTACACATCTGTGAGCTGCCCCCTGCCCAACATTTCCCACTACAAAGGTCAAGGGTTTCTCACTTCCTCCTCAGGGGGTCATCAAAATGATGTCTACAGTCATACCTGTGCAAGGAATATCTGTTGCACTGGTTTAGGCCCTGACAACACTATTCCAGGCTTCAGATTTATATTCTGAGCTTGAATAGTCCCGCTGCAGCAACCTGGGTCCATGCTCCTTAACTAGGAGTCCAACAAAAATCTTGGACTCCTGGACACTCCAACATTATGCGCAAAAGCACACACCCTCTCCAGCAACTCCAGACATGCCTGCCATAGATCAAGCTCAATGTCTAATGAGTATTTCCTGTCAGCTGCATTTTATATGCTGCTGTTTCCCACCTATTTGCACATCTCATGCTTCCTGAGAGTGCGCACGTTTTGGTTTTGCAACATTTGAACACATTGCGCATCGCTTACCATCACGTAAACAAGGTAGGCAAGGGTGCACACTGTCTGACTCCGTGACTGAGTGATATTAAGCAATGCACAACAGTAGCAAGCACTGCAATTTCAATATTATTTGGTATACAGGCACTAGTGTAAATTTGCTACTCGAATGGACCATGTCTACAGTTCTGTTGCACTTACAGCTATTGTCACAAGAAGTATGAGAAAACAGTTGTATATGTTATATTTCATTGTTATAATCTGCAATATCAAAAAAGTAAAACAAAATTTTCATACCCTGTACTAGAACCCCAGACCATCTGCACTCCACACCTACACTTAATACTTGCTGCCTTGGGATTAGTGAGATGATATTTACTATCCTAGTAGCTATTGTAAGGTTTTTGCTGTTAATTCTAGCACAGCGCCATGTACCATGTTTGCACACTCTACACAATTATTAATTGAATGCATCTGGTCCATATGTGTGGCAGTCTAGGTCTTAACTACCACCTGGGTGGTCCATTCCTCCAGTTTGTGCACTGCTGCACTTCTCGCAACCCAGGCAAGCACAGCTAAACATGTTTATGCCAAGTGGCTCATCATGCTAACACTGGCAAGAAGAAAAAAAAAAGAAAACAAAAAAAAAAATTTAAAATGCAAAAGGCAGACTTTAAGAGTTTTACAGAATGTTCAGATATTTGCACCATATTTTTGGCCTGTTCCTTGTAAAATGTGTGGTTTATTGTGAAATCACTGAAGATTGCAGTCAATATATAATGGCATACATGTCTGTTCTGTACTTCATATCCTTCAGAAAATGCATGCTTGTCCTTTGTCCCCTCATTAGTTTACTGTTTCACTACATGACTGGCACTAAAAGGCTGTGTGGAATGATCCACATTCAGTATACAAGTTTCCTTTCCTTTAATGCAGGTTTAAGGGATTTGGATTTCTTTAAGTGGAGCATGTCCAACAGCTCAGGGTTTGACATGGCCTTGTATGTTAAGCAGAGATCGCCTCTGAGTAGACGATATGCCACAGAGTATAGCTGGAGTTTTTTAGACGGTCAGCATATGGCATCTGCTTTAGGCCTGTGATTCTTTTAGTGAGGTATTTCTGTGGCCTTTCCAGCTGTTGCAGATGTCTTGTGAGGTACATACCAAATGGGGCATTATACTCTATAATGGGTCTAATGAGGGATGAGTACAGTGGGACAATGACCTCCTCTTTTCTAGATGAAAAGCCCTTAGTGATGAGGTGTGCCAAATAGAAGGATTTCCTGACTGTTGTGGCAATGTGGTTATCGAAAATGAGACCACTGTCCACCTGTGTCCCTAAGTGTCTCATCACACTTTCAATGTTTAGTGTCCTGCCACTTATGTGGTACTTCATGGGTACATGTTTTTTTCCAAAGGGGATAACTATACATTTATTGGCATTAAACTTGAGCCCATGGCTCTGGCACCAGGCATCTGTTTCTGTAAGGCCCTTTTGTAGAATATCCACATCATTTGGGGATTCAATAATGGCTCCCAGTTTGCAGTCATCTGCAAACTTTGTTAGCCAGAGTCTTTTAGTGTTGGCCTGTACTTCAGAGAAGTAGATGCCAAACAAGAGTCATCCCAGGACTGAACCCTGAGGTACTCCACTTGTCACTTGTCTGGAGCTGGATTTGGAGTCGGCTACTTTTAAACTCTGGGTTCTGTCAATAAGCCAGTTGGCAACCCATTGAGTGACTTAAGGATTTATGCCCAGCTTAGTAAGCTTATCTATGATTCCAGAGTGGGGGATGGTGTTGAAGGCCTTGGCAAGGTCCAGATAGGCTGTGTGGACTGCCTTACCCTCGTCCACAGCTCTGGAGACTGATTCAAAGAAGTCAGTCAGATTCAGGAGACAAGATCGGCCCTTCACAAATCCAAACTGGGTGGGGTCCAGTGTTTGAATGTTGCCAATGTCTTTCTTTATAAGTTCCATGAGAATGTGTTCCATGCCCTTGCAGATCTGGCTTGTCAGACTGCTGGGATGGTAGTTCCCGGGATCCAAGGTGGATCCTCCCTTGTGGAGTGGGATAACTGTAGCTGTGTGCCACTCAGTGGGCATGAAGCCTGAGGTGAGGCTATGATTTAGCATGACACTTAGGTGAGGTGCCAGTTCATTTTGTAGTTCATGTAGTACACAGCTTGGAATGTCATCTGGTCCCATGGATGCTGTATTCCTAGCTATGGAGAGTGTGGTTTTTACCTGTGTGGCCGTGATTACTGGAATTTGGCAATCTTTTGATATTGAGATGGGCCCTTTAGGGGGTGAGAGGGGGGTGAAGTTGGCACCAAATCAATCTGCCAGGATATTGGCAATATCTTTGGGATCAGTATATTTAATGCCATTCTGTTGTAGCTCAGAGCAAATCTGAGCATTGCCATTTAGATTCTTGACATAACTATAGAACGCCTTGTGGTTCTATGCATATATTTTAGTGTGGTTGTATAGCTTTTAGTAAGGGAATGTTTATATAATGGAATTAATAGCTATTAGCAGCTGATTGTTTTTTTACTAAGTGCTTTTAAGTATTTAAATGGGTTTAGTGCTTTTGAAATGTGGTCTGAAGAAGCGATCTGTTAGATTGCGAAAGTGCTTAACGTTGGCTAATAAAGCTGTTTTCTACAGTTTTTGGAGTTTTCTCTGAATATTTTTATGCAGATTGTTTCTTCTGCTCTGGTTCTGCACCAGGAATCTCTTCTACATGTTGTACATTTTTATATCCTGTGCACAGTTCATCTTCAAGGTGGTCATTGTTCAATTTGTTGGCTTTTTGTGGCCAAACCTGGCAACATGGCTGAAGGAAATGCTTCATCTGTAGAAGTGGATTATGTTCCAGGATATTCAAAAGATCGAGGCAACTTTGATTGTCTATCTAGTTTTTTAAAAGTTTAAGTGAATCTACTTCTAATAGATTATTTGAACTTGCCAGTATTGTTATCTGAATGTAAAGAGAATGATAAACAGCGAGTGAGACAAGTGATGAATCAATTAGAAAATGATCTGTATTGGCTGAAAAGGCTACAGTGTCAAAAACTGCATTTAGAGGCATGTTGTACTCAAAAAGTCATATCGAGAGGGCTTTGCATTTTCAACATGCCTACTTACGAAACTCTATATCCTGAGTTGCTTGCCAAATGGCAACAAATTAATATTGAGATGAGCTTTCCGTACATGAAATTGCTTTTAGACTTTTTCCGACCAATTGAAACGGACCTTTGTGTGAAAATACAGAGGTCACAATATGAGCTATATAAAGGTGGTAACTGTGACTATATTGATTTACGTATATCTGAGTTGATAGACCAAGTGCATCAACATGAAAATAAATTGATGGCACTAAAAAATAAAAAGTTACAGAAAGACTTACTAGACTTTAAAATTCAGAGTGTTTTTACCTGGCCCAAAGAGAGCAGTAATGAGTCTGTTAAGGCTCCTATTGAGTTAAAACCTTCCACTGCTGTGAATAGCTCAGTGAATAATAAGCAGCATATTGGAGTTGTATTTCCCTCTATGAGTACTGGGTCTTTCTATGTTACACCAAAAGGAGATACATTGATTAATTTGCAATCATCTATTCAAGGTGAAATTTTGGAAGCTGAGCCTATAGTTCGCTAGAAAGACAACTTTAACCAATAGTGAACAGACTTTTTCAATGTTACCACTCCTTTTTCACATACGTCAGAAAGAGAACAGGGAGCAGGCAGTAGAAGGGCAAAAGCCAAATGGAAACGATCATTTCACGAAACTCAGACCCAAACTTTAAAAAAGATGTGTAAGTCAACGGAGGGGAATTAGTCTGGAAAATTTCTCATAGCACATTAACAGAAAGTGAACTGAATCTTCTTAACAAAGGCCTGTCATTTATTCCTGCTTTGGCTGATTTAGCAGACAGCATTTTAGAGCTCATACTGTTTGTACGTAATGTTGCATTAAAATTGTTGTTTCAAACTTCAGAAAATGTATTAAATGATGTTGGTATGTTTAGACAGCGTAGTACCTATACGGCACAGGTGGTCAGAAAGGATTACAATACAGTGCAATTGCTAAACACATGCTTTTGCAGGGAGATAGTCATTGGTTTAAGTTCCTGGCTATAGATGAGGCGAAGGAGGGAGTTGCGAAAGGGGATTTGGTCAGCAAAACTGAATGGAAAGAACTTAGATGGATATTGTTACTATCAGCACACAAGAGGTCAGGTTTAAATGAGTATGTTTCCCCTAAACCTGCATTAAAGTAAAGGAAACATGAAATAATTATGTCGAAGGGTTTTGTTTTTATGTTATATTTGTGTTCATCATATATATACATATATTTTAGTGTGGTTGTATAGCTTTTAATAAATGAATGTTTATATAATGGAATTAATAGCTATTAGCAGCTGAATGTTTTTTTACTAAATGCTTTTAAGTATTTAAATGGATTGTTTATTACTCTTAAAATGTGGTCTGAAGACACGATCTGTTAGATTGCAAAAACTCTTAACATTGGTTAATAAAGCTGTTTTCTACAGTTTTTTGGAGTTTTCTCTGAATATTTTTATGCAGATTGTGTCTTCCGCTGTGGTTCTGCACCAGAAAGATCTTCTTCATATTGTACATTTTTACATCCTGTGCACGGTTCATCTTTAGGGTGGTGGTTGTTTAATCTTAGAATAGTGTTGAATTTGTAGAACAGAAATGTCTGACAGCATCAATAATGATGTTGTATTTCAAACTTGGTATTAACTCACCTTAACTTTCACCACACAGTAATCATACCTACTGCTTCCTCTACTAATGACATTTTGTGTTCATTTTTATTTGCCTGTTAAGATTATTCTTGAAGTATAGCATTAGATATTTTCAGCAGTTAGAAAACGGAAGCTGTTATGTTTTGTACAGTAAAGTTCTAGAATTTATTGTATGTATTGAAAGGTTTCTTTAATTTGCTACTTTATTTTGTAGTCTTATAGGAGTTCTTTCCTCCTTGCAGCATGTTCTTTTTTATGTTTTTATTTTTTCATTATTTTTCATCAGCTAATATTCATAATTTTTTTGGAAACCGATGAACCAGTGCATTAAACATATTCTTGTCAGTCTTGAGAAAAGTACAGTATAGGGTTAGGGCCACCATAATGTTGTAGTTCTAACAATGCGCCGTTCTCATTTATGTTGCATTTTCATGTAAGGCTGCATGTGTGTGCATGATTCGTGAACATATATGTATAAACATGAATGTAAATACTTAAGACTATCATAATTCTTTAAACTTAGGGAACGTACATGACAATATCATGCCACTGCATAAGTAGACTTGTCTCACAGTAAAGTTTACCTCAAACACACTAAAATGTAATTTGCAGTTGTTTATTCAATAAAATTGATTTTTTATGATCAGAGTGAGTGGTTTATTTGCTTTACATCTGGAGAAATGTGTCATTTTCTTGACGGCAGTATGTATCTGCATGAGTTTCTGTGAGTATTATATTTCTCTGTACTACTACGACTGGTGTACTTCTGCATTTACAGTATCTTTCCTTTACAAGGGAAGATACCCAGTCTGAAGACGTCCTGTTCAGATTCATACCATGTACATGCATGCTACTCTCATAAAGCTCTGTGCAATATTCACAAAGAACCACTAGAGGTCTCATTCAACAACAAATTAATTGCAGTGGCTTCTTTTTTTCTGTTTGCAATCTAATGTATACAGAAACATTTTCAAGAAAACTTGATATTAATTTATTTTATTAGCCAATATACACACTATGTCTTTCCTCAGAAATGACCACAATTAGTTGAATATATGAATAATTAATGCTGAATGTAATATGCATTTGAATAACTTTGCTTTGTCATGTAACACTAGAGCATAACTGTATCCAGGACCTGCATGAAAGTAAAATACCTCAGTGAATGTATTATAGTTCTGCTGCTGCATCTTCCGTCCCCAGGCTAGGAAACCCAACCGGTAGTTAGTGGTTTTGCTGGAATGTCTTTCATTTTTTTAACTATTTGAAAATGGTTACACACATATTATGGGATATATACAGAAACTGGAATTAAATAATACAGAATCTCTGAGCTTCATTTGCTTCCCAAGGTGCAATTAGTGACTGCATAGAAATACTAACCTTTAAACATTCTCTGTAATAACTGGTTCTGACAAAGGTGAAATGAGTCAAGAAGGGCATTTCAATACATTTCTGATTCATTCAGTAAAAAATAATTTTAGAAGCCAGTTGTATCATGCATGCTGTGTCAGAAAAATACCAATCTGTTTCCATTTCTGTATATGTAAGGAACACTGCCCACAATAGGAGAAGCACAGGTGTCCTCTTTATTATCATTCATTTACACATTTTCAGTTACCCATTTAATCCAGTTCAATGTAGCAGGGGATCCAGAGGATATCCTGTCACCTAGTGCATGCCAAGTGCAGAAGCTAATCCTTATCAGCATGCCACTGTCTCACAAGACAAAAACACATGCTCATTTACTCACACATGTACAATAACTGGCAGTTTGAAAGATCACCATTTCACATATGGCATATCTTTATGCTGCAGGAAGAAAATGGAGCAGCTGGCAATGATTCATGATACCAAATAGAGAACTACTTCAAAAACAAAGCACCTCAGCCAAAAACCATGTGATGTAAAACAGCAATGTTAAGTGGTGCACCAGTGCGTCGCCTTGGTTACTTTATTGTAACCTCAAACTAGTCACAGTAAATCATGCACAGAGGAAGGTTTCTCATGAAGTTCCATATATTAAACTGGAATGAAAGCGCTGTTTGGTGTGATTTATTGGCCATCCAGTACCACTAGGACTTCTGCTTTATTTCCGTCTGACATTGCCAATCCAAGGGTGTTTGTTGGTTCACTGTTTTTATTTCCTTGGTTTGTGTTGTCTTGTTCAATTAATGTACTGCTTTTAGTCAAATTACATTTGGTCGAAAATGATTTCAGGCAGCCCACTTCATTGAAAGCACATATGACTGAAAGCTCATTTGGTCAAATTACATTTGGTCGAAAATGGAATGTAGCCCCTGCCCCACTGCAGTGCAACCCTAGAGTGAGAATATAAAGTTAGGGGGGTGTGGGCGGCTGTGCCCCCCACATTGGGGAATGGAGGGGTGTAGCCCCCCACATTTTGCAACCAGTTTTTACTGACATTATATGTTTTAATATATTTTTAATGGATACACATGTATATAATAGTGCAGAAACTGAAATTATATGGGGGCTGCGCCCCCCACACCCCCAATGTGGGGGGCTGTGCCCCCCACACACACCCTTACTTAATATTCTCAATCCAGGGTCACACTGCAGTGGGGTAGGGGCTAAATACCATTTTTGACCAAATGTAATTCAACCAAAAGAGCTTTCAGTCAAATGAAATTTCAGTGAAGTGGACTGTCCAAAATCATTTTCAACCAAACCAAATACAGTAGATCTATATATATATATATATATATATATATATATATATATATATATATATATATATATGTGTGTGTGTGTGTGTATAAAAAAAAATCTGAATGGAGTTGTGTTGTTTGTAAATGTAAGTGGGGTTTATTTTCTTTAGAGATTAGGAGTGAGTGTGTGTGTGTGTGTGTGTGTGTGTGTGTGTGTGTGTGTGTGTGTGTGTGTGTGTATGTGTATGATTATATGTGGGTTACAGTAAGAGTTAGGTATTTAGTGTTGTGCAAGGGTTTGTGGGTTAGGAAAGGGAATAGATTCAGTGTTGTGTTGGAGTTTTGTATGTGACTGAGTTTGTTTTGTTTAGTGGTAGTGTTATAAAAATGTTTTTTCTAAGGTAAAGTGCAGGATTAGGATTAGGAGCAGGGTTAGAGATAGCAGGTAATAGTAAGTTGGGCAGGGGTGAACCAATTCAATACTTAATACAGCATAGGCACACTAGGTTCCTTATTGCTGCTGATATGCCTGTACCCCTGCAGGTGTCACCACTACAGCAAGCTGAGCTACTTCCCTGTCCCCAGCATGGGTCAGCTGGCATAAGCTAATTACTCTCTTCCTTTCCTGACCAGTCACTCCAGCACTCATGCAGCTAGTTGGACACAGGTCACCTGAGTGTACTAATTGCTTTATCACTCCGCACCATGGGGCAATGCCATCTTATTTTACTTTTATCTTTTAAACACTTATCTATACAAGTTTTTAATTTGACAGTGCTCTAATACCATGAGTTAACTTTTCATACATATTTCTTTGAAAAAAAAACAGCAGCATTTTCCAAGTTAATTATAGTTCTCCTCACAGAGACTGATAAAGTGGGATCAGTATCTGTTATGTCATGCCAGTAATTTCATTAAAAATCAGATGTTCGGCCATGAATGCTTTATTACTGTAAATACTATACATATACCATGATCACAACTGAGATCTTTACCAAAAAAGTTACCAGTGTCATTCATGTTTATAGTGATTTACAGAAAAAAAAATCTGCATGTTAGTTTTATCACATATAGAGAACACAAGAAAAAGCTTATAAGCAAGGGAAAAATTAATTTAACAAGGATAAATATAATAAAATAAGAAAGGGAAGAGAAAGAAGTTTATCATGCACTTCCTACACAAATTGTATGCATTCAGCACATTATATTAAAACCATTGGTAATGAGTTCTACAAATGAAACTCAATCTATGTCTCATCATAATACTGTTCTTAACATTTTGTCCTGATAAGACAAGACATCATATCTAACTATCAGTCCAATAAGATGACATTGCTTATCTACACTGAGATTTGTAGATTTACTCATTGCTCTAAAAACAGCTCAAAATTGAAGCATAAGCTTGCTGATGCAGAGGGCTCGCTGCCCATCGAGAAGTTTTTAGGGGTAATTCTCCGTAAGTAGAACTGCGCAAGAGATTCTGTCTAGAGTGCCACTTGCTCAAAGCAAAGGGACCAGAGAAAGAAGAATCTCCTCTGGTACTAGGACCACAAGAGAATTAACAAGTTAATTAATTATTTTAAAAATAATACTCACTGAAATTATCCCACTTTTCACATCTCACACAACCTAATATATCCTTAAAGGATACATCACCAAGAAGCCAAACTAGTATCTCCACGTGTAGTAGCATTCAGGAGTGCACGGAATAAAAATCTTTGTTTTTTGCTTTCTGTTTTTTTTTTAATCATTGAATGAAAAGAAAATGAAAATGCTTGTTGTTAAGAAAGAAAGGGAACTTGCAGGTTCTGAAAATGTATTTGCCGTTAGCTTTTTTTATCTTTCCCATCTTCTGATTAGCTTGCATGCTTTTGCATAATTTATTTTCAGCTGTTTGGGGCAGCTTTCAGCTTTTTCCTCCTGAACTGCCCCATAACGTGTGTATATATATATATATATATATATATATATATATATATGTGTGTGTGTGTGTGTGTGTGTGTGTGTGTATACAGCATGAACATCTGCACCCACACTACATAGCAGACATGGTAAGCAAGTTCTCTGCATCTTACCCAAGGAGACCTGATGCTAGCACCACAACAGCTGAGTAACATGCAGCAGCATGGAAGTCAGGATGATACATAGCAAATGTCCAGAATTTTCTAGAACGCTCAGATTTCTACTTCATATTTTTGGTCTATTCCTCATAAAATTTGTGATTTTCTAGCAAAATCATTGAGGATTGAAATCACTAAATAACGACAGACTTTCCACTCTTCAGAAAATGCAAAACTGGTTATTATAGCAACTTTTATGTTTATAAGAACACTATTTAGAGTCTGTCCCTATTCCTGGGCTTTTATCTCCACATTACTTTTGGCTTTGTCAAGATTTCTTGTGCTAAAGGGTAGAGAGGTACTAGGAGCTGTACCTATAGTTAAATTTGCCAGATACATCTGACACCTGCACTTGTTCATTATTGCACTGGATTTTCCTTGATTAGTTGAACCAATTACTTGTACAGGTGACACCTGCACTTTTAGATAATTATTGTACTACATCTCTCATAATATGTTGTACCCATTGCTAATAATGACACTTGTGTTGATACATGCATCACTTTTAAGTTGTTGTATATCTGAGGTTGTGTGGAACCTATGAATCCCTTTTTAACTACTGTACTGTGTTTGCAAAGTGTTGTGGCATCCATGCCTATGCTGGGTCTTTGTTTCACTTCCACAGTGTTGTACTATGCTTACTAATTGTGTAGCATCATGCTCATATCTTGTATTGTTTCTTCCTGGTATCACTTTTATATCCCACATTGTGCTTAATAGTGTGCAGCACCCATGCCTGCAGCCTGTGTCATTAACTATGTTGATATATAGTATCATCCTGAATTGCTGTACTGCACATGATGGTATAGTAGTCCCTGGACCTCTAGCCTGTGTTATCCTTACCTGTGCTTGTACATAGTATCATGCTGAATTGCTGTACTGCACATGATAGTATAGTGTTCCCTGGGCCTCTAGCCTGTGTTATCTTTTCCATGCTGGTACATAGTATCATGCTGAATTGTTGTACTGCACATGATAGTATAGTGCCTCTGGGCCTCTAATTTGTGCTATCTTTACCATGCTGGCACATAGTATCATTCTGAACTGCTGTACTGCACATGATAGCATAGTGGACCCTGGGCCTCTAACTTGTGATATCTTTACAATGCTGGTACATAGTATCATGCTGATTTACTGTACTGCACATGATAGTCTAGAGGTCCCTGGGCCTCTGTCCTGTGTTATCTTTCCAGTGCTGGTACATAGTATCATCCTGAAGTGCTGTACTGCACATGATAGTATAGTGGCCCCTGGGCCTCTGTCCTGTATTATCTTTACCTGTGCTGGTATATAGTATCATGCTGAATTGCTGTACTACACATGATAGTATAGTGGCCCCTGGGCCTCTATCCTGTGTTATCTTTACTTGTGCTGGTACATACTATCATGCTGAACCGCTGCACTGAACATGATAGTATAGTTGCCCCTGGGCCTCTGTCTTGTGTTATTTTTACCTGTGCTGTTACTGTATATACTTTCTGAATTTCCATGCTATGCTTGTTAGTCCTGTGGCACCCATGTATCATTCTGCCTTATAATAATGTGTGTGAAACATCTGGTTCTGCTTATCATAAAGCATGCATACTACCCGATATTCTACCCCATTAGTGGCATCCATATACTAGTGCATATGTAGCTAGATCATATCTCAGATTTCAATTTGTATCTGTCTGTCAGTCTGTCTGTATAGCACTCAGACTGCTATTACTGTATCACACTTGGCATAGGACCCTGAACCATTGTTCTTGAACCCATCCCCATCAGATGTTGTGTTGGTAAGCATTGTATCCTAAAGCCATTATTAAAAACTGCACAAAAGACCCAACCAAGCTAGAGCTTTCACTGCGTGAAAGCTTAAATCTTCTGTAGTGGAAGCTCATGGGGTACATGCAAATGACGCCTTAAAGATATACCAGTGTTTCATGTACATTGTGAAGGCCCATAACTTTTTACTTCATTATTAGTGAATTCAGGCCAGTAAAGCCAAACCCCAGTAGCCTGCTTTTGACCTCATCAGTATAGCATAAATGGATTGTTTTTGTTGTACTGACAAGGTCAAAAATAGGTCAAAACATGTATGCTTACAGATAACAGGAATTTGGCTTTATTGACCTGAATGTACCACTAATGATTTACTGAATGGTTTGTTTCTGTGACTTTTTTGTTACCCTTTGGTTTGGACAAAATCCATTATTACTAAACTCTTACTCCAGCAGCTTTCCTGTTACCTTCAGTTTCCCAGAGGCCATGTGACTACAGTCTACCTATAAGTCATTTGCTGCCAGCCTACATGCATTAGGACATCAGGTACCTTCAGGCAGCAGAACAACTGCCTCATGTTCACTGATAAATCATTATTTGTAATTGAAACTGTCTACTTTAAAGGGCACAGATACCTATCTTAATTGGAAGTAAACCTCCCATAATATCCAATTGCTCATCGTTTCTGTGCGCCAGCACAATGACTGACTTTAAGCTCACACATGTCCACCATACATCTGCACCATCACAACACTAACACTAAACCTCATATGCTGAAGTACTAACATAATCCCTTCTAAGTCTTCTAGGCCTCCTATACAAAGCACCAAGTCATTTTAACCTAAACAATGCACTCACATTTTATCTATTATAGCTACAACAACCTTCAACTGATACAAGGCTCACAGCAACATCACCTGCTACCTCTGCAAATAAAGGTCAAACAAGCTGTAAGTCCTTAAGGTTACCTGATCATCAGATATGATAATGCCCTGGTCATAGCTGAGTATTTAAAGAGACATATTGATGAACCTCTCACTAGGTGTAACAAGCTGTTTCTCAGATGCCAGTATTTGTGATGTCAACAGGGCACTCAGATCCTTTCAGCCTAGTTGTACTTATTCTGGAGTGAACAACCTTATATGTTCAACTTTGGAAGATAAGAAGAGAAACATGATTGAGCTTTCAATGTATATTTCCAAAAACAAAAAGGAACTTGCATAGAGCAGCACCTTGCCATAATTGAGAAAAATGCCATAATATAAATTAAAAATAATTCATTTTAACAACTGGCTCAGAAATTGTTGTCATTCTAAGGGGATCCAGTGTCTGCCATCATAGGTTCACAGATAAATACTAGGCTAGCTGCCCTTGTGAGCCATTTTAAGCCTAGCCAGTTTCCCTTCTAAAAGTAAGATTCAAACCTTGTACTTTGTGTCTGTGAGATTAACACCTTAACTATTATACTAAACCCCTGGGGGAATGTTTGGTAGATACACTAGCAGTTGGTTCTGCCTGCTTCACTGGTTATAGTAGTCATCTTTCCATTTTGAATTTCTGCATTTCATAGTCAGAGTAAAACTCTTACTGTTACAAACCTTACAAATCCCAGTCAGACACTTCCTAATGCGGAAATGCTAAGTGTTAGATGTTTAAACAAGAAAATATCCACCCTCAAAGCTTTCCTGACCCATCAAGACACACACATTTATATAATTAGAGAAAACCTGCTGCAGTGCATGGATAACACATCATCCGATGATGGTGGGTACATTTCTAGAGGATCCAAGCCCATATTCATTCACAATGTCATCATTTTTTACAAAAGTCCAACAGGATAAGGACATAGAACTCCCAACATATCACAGCATGTACCCAAGACGTGTAGAACAGCTCTTATGGTAGTTTTCCACTAGAACATACCTACAACAATCTCAAAGAACTATAGACAAATTAACCTTACTAGCACTATTTGTAGGAATGGAATATACCATTGTGGATCTCATAAACAATAATATTGGTAGCATACAAGCCCTCAATCTTAACCACTTGGGCTTTGTTGAAGGTAAATCTTGCCTACTAAGCTTGAAAGATTTATTTGAGAAAGTCATTGAAGCACTGAAAGACAGTAAATGAATACATGCTGTCTATCTAGAATTATCCAAGACCTTTGTTTTTTGTTTATTTATTTTTATTTATTGACTTTTGATTACCAGGAAAGTCAAACTCGGTAGAAGACAATTTTCTGAGGAGGCCAGGGAAGAAAAGCTCCAAATGATTACAAAACATTTTAAGAACAATAATTTTACAGTCTTTTAAATAACATGAAAAGCAAGTATTGTTTAAATAATTATACCAAATTAGACATAGTATGAAAACATTGGTTAACAATAGATACAAGTTATATGACAATGATTGGATAAAGAAACTTTAGTCAGTTTATAGAGAAATTAAAGGTAAATTAGTATAATGCAAACTGGAACTGCAATATGAATTGAGAGAAAAGCAGGATTATGTTATATTCAGAGAGAAAGCCAGGGTAGAGAAATTGATTGAAGTAAGAACGTAAGTGAAGAAGGGAGAGTAAGGAGATGCAAGGTAAGAATAGGTATTTGTTCATATTTAGGGATATAGTTTATCCTAGTACTGATTAAGAACAGAGTCAGCTGTTGGCTTGGAAGTCTTTCAGGATGGTTTTGAAGAATGGGAGGGAAGGTATTGACCTGATGGAGAGAGATAAGGAGTTCCAGGCCTTAGCAACATGGTACAAGTGAAGACAATGCCCAGCAGATTTGATAGGGTTGTGTACAGACTGGAGTTTTTGGTCATCGGATAAGATTTCACACTCCAGAATAATTAAAAAATTGACCCAGTTAAATATTAATCCTCTTGCTAATCATTAGATGACAAACTGACTCAGAGACAGGACCCGCACAGACAGGAGTAGTGGTACACTCTCCTGAAAAAAAGCACATCACAAGTGGTATACCATAGGGCTCTCTTGCAAGGCCACTTCTCTCTGGCATACTTCACTTATATGCAAGTCAATGTCGAGAGTCTCTTGCTAAGTTTGTGGATGACTGCAAAGCCATAGTTGTCAGCAAATTACCAGATGATGTCCATATTATTAACACACACACACACACACACACACACACTCACACACACACACACACACACACACACGTGCTGATAGGAACCACACTCAAGCCTGATGCAAAGAAATTATTGATCTTTTTATTTTTTGAAAGAAGAAAGGCTCTGCACATATCTGATAATTATACTCCCCTTAGAATAGATGCAGCCTTTAAAACAGAGGTACATTTTTGGAAGGCAAACTCTCATTTGAACAGCTTGCATCAGATATTCTTAGGAAATCCTTTGTACTATCTCAACTAATTATTAATGGTACATCTTGTACGTCCAAAGAAGTTCCAGTCTCACTCTCTCTCTCTTTCTGTCTACATTTATATATTACTCCCTCATCAGATCCATAAGAGAATATAATAAGTCCCTTTGGTATGAATCTATTCAAGACTATTGCCCAGCTTAAAATTTGTAATGCTTCTTCACCATGAAAATCTGGAGTATGAGCCCCTTACGTTACACTGAGCATCTAAATACCCTATCACTCTGCACCATTTCCTATAGACCTCTACATACCAAAATCTTCTTAGCTTACAAGGTCTAAGCTTTTAGATGCTCATAAAACAGGTATTACCAACAATAACCACTCTAAAGTTCTAATTCTAAATTATAATATTAGCAGAACCTGTTAATTGGATACATATCTTTCCCAAAAGTTCACCAATCTATGGAATACACTATCGTTCCGTGTCGTAAAACTATCAGTATAACTCTCCTTAACACCAAAACTGAATGAATGGATGGGGATCCCTATATTTACACCAGGTCTAGCTTCTACATCCCTTTTAGATTAAGGGAATAAAAACAAGGAATTGCGGTGGTTAGGGTCATAATTAACTACCTGACTGATGACCTTGTTAATGCCTATGAACCTAAAAAAGGACAGGCGTCTTGCTCTTTTTTAGACTTCATATTCTTGTCTGGACTGCTTTGCTCTCAGATTCTCTTGTAATGATGTAGCTTTTTTCAGTTGGACGTAAGAACATATGTACATTTAGTCTGCTCTTCAATCAGTTAATACTTGAACCGATGATAGAATCTCATCTTGTAAGGGAAGGTTTCTATATTCTAACAAACTAGATGTACAACCTCATAATAGTCATTGTTAATGTAATGAACTTTTTTCATGAGGTTTTGCACAGATCTGTTCTGTTGTCTTGACTATTGGACTATGAAAAGACTGGACCACAGGTATCATGCCAAAATTCTTACTGCTGTAAAATTTTCTAAATTTCATATTCGCATACTGTGGACCATTACCAGAGAAAAATTATATCAGCATTTGCATATCTCATAAACAGAAATTTCAATTTATTTATAATACCACCATCTGTAATGTTAATTAACTTTACATATTCTGGAAACTTTCAATAATAGTGAACACATACTAAAGGCAAAACAAGCCATTCTAGCCTAAAAATAGCAGCACTGGTGAAACTTCATCAAAAGCAAAATCTTTTGACTTTAGTAAAACTTAGTGCTTATAACACAGTGGCTGTGTATTTCTTTTCTGGCTGCCTGTTAAATGCACACACACCTCTGAATTGAAGCAGACATTTCTACTTTACTCCATTTTCTTCCCAGTGCAATATAAGCGGTTAGCTCTTCCCTTTGATTTGTTCTGAACTACATTGGACGCAGGACAGTGTGCAATCCCTTGGTGTATTTTTCAATGACATTCTTGGTCGATTGTAGCAGTGCATGATTGTTCTATCTACTTCACGTTTCCTGGATGTGACTCATGTTCATAACATCTCTTACTCTGTTCCTCCCCTTCTCTAACGCTTACACTACTCAGAAAGTGCTCATTACCTATGTGGCAGTGTGATTCAGTATTGTAACCCTCATTTACATAGGATTGCCTAGTAATGCTTAGTTACATGTCTTACACGGAGCTTCCCCCCCTTGACAACCACTAAACAGAGGCCATATTGTTTTTGGTCTGCAAGTCCCTCCATTGACATTTAATGTAATACATAAATCCCACAATTGTGGGTTTATAAGCTTCGGTTTTCAGTTTTAGGTAGCGCACCCGTTTGCGCTGTGCGCTGCAGTTAAACACAAAAATCCCGTGAAATAAAAAAAGTTATATAACTTATTTTTGCAACACTTTTTCATGCCAATGGCCACATATTTGGCCATTGGCATGCTTAATGAAACATATGCACCTTTATTTGGAGCTGACATAGCTCCGTTTTTAATTTTGCAGAAATGTACTCAGTTGTCAGCTGAGTACATTTCTGAGTTAACACGCCCGCTACACGGACTGGTTTCTGCTTCGTGGATCGCTCAAATACCTCATTTGCATATCTTTGAGCTGCAAATGAGGTATTGAGCATTTCCACGCCCAGTCCGTGTAAGAGACGTGTTAGCTGTCTCTTACACGGAGATTTGGGCTGTTCCTGAATCAGGAGGCTTACACGGAGGCTTACACTACTCTTGAACTCCGTGTAAGCCTTCCTGAATCTGGCCCTTTATGTTACAGGAAATGGCTAATGACCAACAGATAAGCCAGGAGACTCTATCATTTCTAACTATTGACAAACCCAAAGTCCCTTCCATCTTCGGAATACCAAAGGTCCATAAGGATGCCCTTGATCCACCTTTGAGACCTATAGTAGCCGCTTCAGGTTCCAAAACTTATCCAATAGCCAAGTACTTAGATTTAAGACTAAATGAAGTATGGCTAAACAAGGTGGGCATCCTTAAGGACTCTTGGGACTTTTTGAGCAGCGTTGACTAGGGGTTATATCATGAAAACCTTATGTTTGTTACTTTAGATATACAGGACCTGTTCGATGTAATAAATATAATAATTAATTCAGAACAGTTGCATATACATCCACAGTAAACAAATACCTATGCATAAAGGTAAAACAGAATGTCAACCCCCCATGTTGAATAAAAACCTAAAATGCATATAAGTACATAATGAAATAGAAGTGTCCTAAAAAATAACCTAACAGGGTAAAACATTTCATGTAGCTCAATGTGTTTGTTTTTGATATGTATAAAATTAGTTATAAAAAATTAATTGCATAAAATTGGTTCTATAAAGCATACCCTTAGCCCATTCTTTATTAGAGCTTGGCAGATCTTAATTTGAGAACTGGTACCAGTGAAAGATGTTCGTTAAGTCCTGGGGGCTAGTTTGCTTCTAGTCTTAACTGCCAGAGAAGTGTACGATTCTGATACTGGGCACGGTTCCGTAAATGGTCTGAGCAACTCAGTGGGGGTGGATTGTCTAAAAAATGTTCATTGTCCTCACAGGTGTCAGTCTGTACCACATTAAGTTCCTCTTCAGGGACTCTGTTTGCCTCGTTATTAAGAATGCCTCTGGGTGCTTCATCAACCCTCCTTTTAGAGGGGTAAGCCCTCTTTTCTCTGTAGTCAGTAGTACCTCTCATAATCTTTCTTTGCTTTCTCTCCAGATCAACCTTAACAAACTTGTCAGTGTCTGCCAAAATTTTGTCAAAACGCGCTTTGTATATATCAAATAATAAGTCATTCAGTATATTGTTTTTTACAGCTAACAGTTCAACTTTTAGTTTAGATAGTTTAACAGTATTGTCGCGAATAATAATCCACATCATGTCCATACCTGTTCTATCAAAAAGAGTTATAAGGTCCTGAAACACCTCAGTATCTTCCAATATTCCCATTGGCAGTGATTCTACATTTACAATAAAGCTGTGGTTTTATCGAGTCTATTTAACTATTTATCTATACTGTGGAGTTCATGCTCCAAGAGTTAGACACGTTTGTAGTATTGGTTTCAAACCACGTGCGTCCTTTCACTGGCTATGCGAGGGCAGCATAGGGGTTGGCCACTGGCAGTCCATCTTTCCATGGGTGCAAATTCTGCCTGTGTTTCCTCGAGCAAAGTATGCATTTCAAATTAAAGTTGTATATAGCAGTGGACTGTCTTGCTCTTCCAGTTTAGGAATACAGCAACCATACATGCTGTACCATATATAAAAAAAAAAAAACAAACAAGGAAATAAGACATATTCCTCATTCTGACGTTGATGTGGCAATGAAGTTCCGCTCTGTAATAAATTGGATGAAACTTAACAGGATTAGGGGCAACTTCAAAAAAAAAAAAAGATATTTTCAAATATAACAGCTATTACTTGGAGACCTTGACAGAATAGCACAATATGTGCACAGTGCATGAGTCCTAGGGTGAGCTCTGCTTACTGAGTCAAGGCACTGGAGGTAAGGTGTTGTTGTACTTGGGGGCATACTAATTTCCTTGTTTTGGGCTAACTGCTGACTTGGGGTGCCAGCTAAGCCACAGGTTTTTGTTTTTTTCCCCTGCGGGCTTGGAGGTACGCTGCCAACAGGGTTCATAATGCGCATTGGTGGTATACTGATATCATATACATTTCAAGTCTGATCTTTCCAGGGCTGTCTTTGGGTAAATGTGGCCACAAATTATAATAGCAAAATGTAAATATAGATATATATCAGTTCTAAAGGATCTGGAGGTTTATTGTAGTATTAGAGAGTTTGGCTCAGTCTTGAATTAGCCTGCCAATTCCTTTCCTTTGATACATACTAAAAAAAAAAAGTTATTCTACTTCAGAGGTCTGGGTCAGTGAAGCCTTTTGGCCAAGGTGCTGGAGCTGTTACATGTTGTTTTACTTGTTTTGAAGTCTGTTTACTTTTACTGGCTTCAGTCATTCTTTGCTACTACTTTCTGCACTTGTGTTGATTGGCTGGATGAGTCAGTTACATCCGGTTCCTTATATTTCAAGTTACTGAAAATAATAAAAGTGGTGGTTGAAGGTATGGTGGGCACAACCAACGTGAGCACATATTGGAAGGGGAGAGTGGACACTTTACAACAAAGAGTTAAATTCATAAATTCTGTGGTTTTCTGGCTGATCATGGGGAAGATCAGTGGACTGAAGTCATTAATTAATGACGTACATTTCAGTTTCAGACTTCAGATCCTTCAGAAAATGCATGTTGAAGTGGATCCTGTTACGATAGCAACTTTATGGGCTTCTTAGAGTAATATTTAAATTTTGACTGAAATGGAACTGGGACTTGTCTTATGCTTTGGTTTGTTGGCAGTGTTGTTTCAGGCTGTTGGTGTTTTACTAGAAATTGAGGTCGCTAGATGGTGGTTACAGTTGCAACATGGAGGTGGTATGCTTTGCTCAGGGAACAGCGGTTATGAGGTGGCCCATTATGTCATGCTGTTTCAGTTGAGTTTTAGCAAGGAAGCAACTAAGCCAAATGGCAAGACCAGAGAGAGATGCAGAAGCTTCCTGCATGTGAGAAAATAGGTTTAATTTGAAAATTGTATGTGATATATAAGGTCTACTTGGAATTAGTTTTTGAGGGCCATGAGGGGAGGAGGGGTGAGGCAGAGCTGTCCAGACTTCATCTCCTTCAAAAAAAAAAAAATCAAACTTACATACCTTTCAACTGTATAGATTTTCACAGAATGTCCAGATTTTGGCCTCATATTTTGGGTCTGTTCCTCATAAAGTTTGTAGTTTTCTGGCAAATTACTTTGGATTAAATCATTAAATAATGACATGCATTTGGGTTTCAGGCTTCAGTGCCTTCAGAGGGTGCGTGTTGATACAAATCCTGTTATTCTGGTAGCCTCTGTAGTTTATAGGAGCAATGGCAAATCTGTCCCTATTTTGGAATCTTTGTTCCCACCATTACTTTAGGCTTTGTCATGTATTTTAACTATCATATGACCTTCCTAGCTGAAGATGATCGTAAGACACATTTTGTCCATTTGTTCCACATTATGAGGGATAGTGTTCTTCATCTTGGAGATGGAAGGTTGAAAGCTATGATTTTAAATATTGCTCTCTTTTAAATTTGTAGATTGGCTAGAGGGACAGGATTTGTTTTATCGTGCATTTTCCATAAACCACATTTTTTCTTGAGACTTTGGCAGGATGAGAGATTGTGAATTAATACAGTGTACACATTTCCATAGAATGTCTGGACTTGAAACCATATATCAGCATGCATATGTTGAAAGCAGATCAAGTACCACCTGTAACATGATGTTCTATAACAATATAATAACAGCTATGAATGAAAAATTGTGTTGTGATATAATTCATATAGAGTTAACTTCAGCATTTTACAGGGTCATACATGTAACACTGATCAATAAATTAGTACAACTAGAAGCTGATGTACTCTTGATAAGATGGATAGCTGCATGGCTGACAAATAAGACATGGCAAATATCATACAGCAACTGGACAGGTGAAATTCATGGTTACAGTCAGGGTGTCCTACAGGGCTCTGTCCTCGGCCCTTACTTGTTTAGATTGTATTTTTCAGACCTGATGAGGTCTGAGATGTTTTACAGTCTATATTTAGATGACCTGGAATTGGGTAAACTGATTACATGTGTTACAGATAAGGCATATCTGCAAAATAGCTTGACTAAATTAACCATTTGGGCACAGGAGAATGATAAGCTGATAAATACATCAAGAACTAAGCATATGCGATTTGGTAGGCATGAGTTGAAAGGTGAATATTTAATACAGTACACAGTAATTGAAACTGTAGATTCATTTGAGGACTTGGGTATATGGGTAGATTCTGCTATGAGTCTTTCTAATCATATCAACCAATTGGTTAATGATAGTTATTGAACTAAAGGTTGTGCAAAAGATTTATAAAGCCTAGGAAATCAATAATAATGACGTCATTGTTTGTTAGTTACATTAGACTCAAACTTGAGTATGGAATAACAATATGGAAACCCTATAAGAAATCAAACATGTTTAAACTGGAGTACAATGGAAATAGACCAAGAGTATCCATGGATGTAAACATTTAAGTTATTATGAGAGACCAATATATCTGAATATAGTCCCCAGATCAGACAGTTAGTTAATGCAGATGGTAAGGAGTGGGCGTATTGTTTGGTTTGCCGTGTACACACAGGGTAGTGGGTTTGTTTCTCATCTTTAATTTGTATTGTGCCTAACCCTATTTGTAGAATGCGGGAGTTTTGAAAGGCATTTGTGTCGCAGCTTGTCTGAGCAAATGTGCATGGAGATGTGAATCACTTTTTTTGAGGGGGAGGGCTGAACATCTGACTAATAGATCCTTAATAGGGTGGTGAGATTGATACCTAGAAACTTTGCAATTTTTGTGACAGCAATGCGCTTAATTTGTTGCCTTTGCAGGTGGGCAAGAGCAGAGTAGACATCAGTCGGTGACCTGAAGGAAGTGGGTCAGAGGTGGAAGTGCAGGTACCAGTGGCTGTTCCACTGATAGAATTGTGCACAATGGTGTTCAAGTGGGGGAGCGTGAAGTAAATAACAATTGTTGTCCTGCTGGAAGTTGTTTCATGTCATTGATTCTGATGGGCTGGATGTTCCGGTTGTTGGAGTGGTACACATTGAGGTCACAGGGAATCTTATTTTACTCGCATCTTTAAGGTATGTTGTATTTGGTGCAGTTTGAGTAATGTGTCAGCAAGTGAAGAGGGTGTTTCTTGGGGCTGGGTTAAGCAGGGTTGGGGAATTTTGAGGGGTCTCGGGTTCTCACAGGTAAGGTGGATGTGTAGCTATCCTAGGCATAGGAAGTTACTAGGTTAATGGTTTTAGAACTCTTAAGTCAGTTATCTATCCATGTTTCAGTTATGATTATTGTATTGCATAGTTGTATTTGAAAGATAGGGATGCTGTGGGGGAGGCTGGGTTGAGGTGTGGCAAACAGCATGGTAACAAGCTTACTTTATTCTGTACTTGGGATGGTTTCTAGGCTAATGGTTCTAAGGTGTTTTTATAACCTAGCCATGTTCAGGTAAGTGAGATTCCACAATCCAGAGTTCAGCGCATGTTGCTCTTAGTTAAAACGGACATGGGTGAATGTTGTCCTTGTCCAGAGGGCACATAGGTGGAGCCGTAATGGGAATTTGTATCTCTGATCATCACCCATATAGCAGGAGTGTGGATGGTTTAAATTTTCTTTGTCTAACTATTAATTTTGTTTGAGAACTCCTTCATTGGTAGAAGAGTGATAATTTTATTTATAGAATAAAACTTTTTAATGCAACATTTTGTTTTATTTTGCACCTTTACTTTGTGAGGTGGGAGGTAATTTTATGGGGATGTTTGTTAGGACATCTTAATTTTCAGGGGTGTTCTTTGCATCTGGTAGTGTCTGCATTTTATGCAGTGGATGAAGGAAATATGCCCTTGGTGGTACAGAATGGTCATTAAGAAGTTGGATTTTGCATGTGTTCAGTACTTACAGTCTGTTCTTTTACAGATCACCCTGAGTGCAGATGGGGTTATGCAGAGTTGGTATTACTTGGGGGCCTGAAGAGATGTGGACTCGACAGGTGAGAGAAGAAGCTGAGCAGGGTTTCAGCTGATGGAGCAGCATGCAAGGAGGTCACGGGTTGCCAGCACTGTAGCTGAATATGGAGTTGTTGGTTTGTTGTGTTTTTTCTTCCCTGTAGTCACAAGGTACTGTCTTGTTTGGTTTGATCGTGTATGGGGAGCATTTGGGTTGGATTTTACACCATTTTATGGGTAGCGGTGGTCTTCTTTGGAATGGGTCAGATATTGTTGCAGACATTAGGGGTGGGGGTTTAGTGGGCTGCATTGTGTTAATTAGGCTTGTGAGCTAGATGGGGGGTTTTGATAGGAGGATTTAGCTTTGAGTTATGCATTCTCAGGAGAGACTGGGTTGGCTTTATTCACTACATTCTGGATGGTAATAGCATGTCATGAACCTTGTGTGACCTGGTGGCATCAGGCATTCTCCAGTTTGTTGGTATATTGTGTTAGTTTGCCTGGCTTGGTTTACTGGTAGTGGTGTATTTGGGATCATACTGTTATAGGCCACGGTGGTGGTTAAGTGTGCTATTGTTTATAATGGGTAGATGGTGTGATGGCAACATTTTACTAAATTGAATTTAAAAAGAGATTTAAGGAGGGTATTACATTCATTGGGGGAAAAAAGTTATTTTCATTGGGTGGTAAAATAGGGTTGCAATGCGTCATGGTGGTATGCATTTGCCTCGGCATGACTTCACTGGCAGTGGGCTTAGTATGGTGGGGTCAGTGGACAGTAATGATCTTGGACTCATTGCGAGGCATTCATTGGTTGGGTGGGAGGGATTAGTTAGATCATGTGCAGTAGTCATGATAGGTTATGAGGTTATGGTTTGCTACCTTAGCATAGGAGAGGGGTCAGTGGTTTGTTTTCAGCTGTTAGGTAATTGGCTGTTTTTTCATTAGTTATGTATAGGGTTAGGAGATAATGACTTTGATCTAGTTTGGTTAGGGAGGATGGGTACACCGAATAATGTTTGGCCTAGTGCCTTACTGGTGGTTAGATTGCTGGAAGTTTTAGTCGGAGAGAGGGGGAACAGCCTGGTCAGGTAGGTGGGCAGAGAAGAGGGGCAAGGGTGAGTGGTCACGCTGCCCTTATGGTTATTTTATGTTTTCTTGCATGGATGTTATTATCACCTGTGTCATGTTTTGGTTGCAATTTATAATTATTGGGTAGCAATCATCTTTATGGAAGTTTAATAAAGGTCATCAAATGTATGTTTATTGAAGTGGACCAGGACAAATGATGTTTGGAACAGACCATTTTGTCCTGGGACATCTTCAAGTGGGGCTAGATACATAGATTAGTAGGAATTAAGAACAAGGGGAGGATAGGGTTAAATGAGATGGAGGGATGTTTAGGAGGAAATGAGGTAAGGGTAGGGTGGGGCTTAGAGGGTTTTGTCAAGTGTAACTGAGGTAGGAAGCACATTTTGGCATGAACTTGCTACCCTCCTGACATTCCCCTTTTTTTATTAGTGGGATTGTGGTTATTTCCATTTGGGAAGGCGGAGAAGAGGGGTAGGCTTGCCCTCTTCTATTCCCCCTCTGGAGTTGGATGTGCAATTCAATAAGTTGGGAAGGAAAGTGAGCAGTTGCTCTTTTGGATAAGTTAATAAGCAAGCAGAGCTGCTTATTTGAATGGTGGTATAATTCAAGAATTGAAGGTGAGACTGGTAAAGCTGCCTTGTTAGTGCAAAGATAAGTGAGCAAGTGGGGGACACTGCTTATCAAGGGTAAGTGGTTATGTTGCCCTTATGGTTATTTTATGTTTTCTTGCATGGATGTTATTATCATCTGTGTCATGTTTTGGTCGCAGTTTATAATTATTGGTTAACAATCATGTTTATGGAAAATTAATAAAGGAAATCAAATGTCATTCGGTGTTGTGTGTTTATTGAAGTGGACCAGGACAAATGAATTCTTGTCAGTTACCGATTGCTCACTGACTGATGCATCTGTTACCCTCTGAATGTGGTTATGGTCAGACAGCCATGTTTGATGTCAGCAACCAAGATGATCTGAAAGATACTGAGCAAAGAACAGTAAAATGAATAGGCCAAAACTGTGCAACTATAACCTATGCATAAAAGCCAAACAATATGCAAAGAGTTTATCAATTCAAAGAGAAAACATCAGAAAAAATATATATGTTAGGGGGCGTGGCCAAGGATGAACACAGGATAGCAGCAGATTTCTTCAGCTCCACCAATTTCATTACACTGATAGGAATTAATTACTTAAAAAATTAATTTTTGAAGTAATTTTCTTTCTAAATATATTTGTTTTATATAGTTCTTGAACTATATCTAAAAAAGAAAGGAAATTTTAACAATATTCCTGTCAGTAATCACTTTGGAAATTTTCCTGTCAGTTTATCAGTCTGAAATGAGTTCCAGTAAGACAAATTCTCAAGACTCCAGCATCAAGAAAGAACTTCAGTCTCTGATAACTATAATCCAGCAACTTACTGCTAAGATGGATAAAATGGATACTAAAATTGATACCTTCATAAAAAAAACTACAAAACAAATAGACTTGTTACATATAGACCTGCAACAACAGAAGATCCAGACGACAGGCATAGAAGAAGCTGTGAATGACATGGAAAATAGAATCCAAGAAGAGGAAATCAACATTGAGTTTCTGCTGAAACAAAATACACATTTACAAACAAAGCTGGATGACCTGGAAAATAGATCTAGGCGCAATAACATTAGGATTTTTGGACTGCCAGAAAATATTGACGGTAACAATATTACTTCTTTTTTAACAACATGGCTCCCTAAAACTTTAGACTTACCAGAAGCATTCTCTTTTGGTATCGAAAGAGCACATAGATCTATAGCTAATACTAACTCTAACAAAAACTATCCTAGATCAGTTATAGTTAGATTTCTATCATCTTTTGATAAAGAGATGGTTCTTAAATCTGCTTGGGCTAAAGCTCCTGTTAAGATTAATGAGACAACTGTGCGTTTTGACAATGACTATTCTTCCTTGGTAATAGCTAAAAAAAAAGTTTTTCTGCCACTAATAAGGGAGCTTAAAAAAGCACAGTTTAAAACTTACCTTCTGTTTCTTGCCAAGCTTAAAATCTTCCTTCCTAATGGTCCTAAAATTTTTGATGACTTAGACTCTGCTTTACTGTTTATCAAAAAAAATAAGATTTTGGATAAAATAGAGGAAATGGAATGGGCTAGTCCTTCATTAAAGAGACTGGCAACTGAAACTTCGTGGAAGACTTCAGAGAAGAAGAAGAGACTAAAAAACAAATGATTTGTTCTATGTTTTTTTTCTTTTTTTTCTCTCATCATTTTACTTCATTATTAATCTTTTTAAATATAGTTCCTGCATTTCCAGAAAGCCACAAATATTCTGAAAAAGATTTAATCAAAGTTATTCTCTGTGTGCAAAGAAATGTTTTGTTTCATAACCAGTCAAAATATCTGAGGAACTAATAACAAGCTATTATTCAATTTGTTTCTCTTTCTGAAAAAGAGTAAGGTCAGTAATTTGATACATTTTTTTTCTTTTTTTTCTCCTTTTCTTCTTTTCTTTGTTTAAACAATGACATTCTATTTAGATTATGTAGTGGGGAAAGGGTGGGGGAGGGCAGGGAGAGAAGAGTAATGAAAATATGATAAATGGAATAATAACATATTTATTCCTTGTAAAAAGTTTATATGTTCTTCAAATGCTATTCCTAATTATACTTTCTTGATTATACTGCTTATGCTTGTTTGTAAATAATTTGTCATGCTTTAACTAATAATAATTAGAACTAAATAATAGTAAATAATATGTTTTACTTTTAACTCTATTAATATAAACAGTAAGTAATATTCCATTGTATATACTTCTTATAGCTTTCTCTTACATTTTTTATTTCTGCTTTACACTCTTTTATTTTCTACTCTCTTTTTCTTTTCTTTATTCTTTCTCTTTATTTTTTTTTTCATATTAATATATAGAAATGCTTTTGATCATATAGACACAGTAAATAATAAGATTTGCATAAAAATTGAGTTGGGACAAAAATATTGAGTTTTATTACTTATTAAAAACTTTGGGCTTAATTACACTTACATAGAGGCTGTAATAACCTGTAAAATACATTGCGAAGGTTTTGTCATGTTTAGATGCATTTACACTGCTAAATGAATGTTTGTCACTAGTTTTTAACAAGTTTCCTGCCAAAATGTTAAGGGAGACAATCTGGGATGTGGGCTACCTCATGAACAGTGTCCTCGAGTTGTTTTAAAAGCTTCAACTCCCAGAATTCTCACAGAGAAGCTGAAAGCAGTCAATTTGACCTTTGACCCAGATATCACACTGACACATCACAGATTCAGGAAGAACACTCTACCAGGAAGTAGAACTGATGCAAATGCGACTATGTGAAGGAAAATGAACTCTTTAACATTTAAATGTGAGTTATTTTATATAATTACTTAAATATCTATGTTATAATTCATAAAATATGTCAGTTATAATGATTTTAAATGATGCAGTTTCTTGTAGTAAGTAAATGTCTTATTTTAGAAGGCATAGAAAATGAAACATTTATTCAAGTATTTTGAAAATCTACTTGACTGCAGCATACTAATCTGTGTTAAAAACTTATGTTCCAAACATATACATTACTATAACTCATTTAATTCATCTGATTGACAAGCATAAATAACTTTATAACTCTATTCTGGAAGAAATTGTCATGTGATATATTTTAAAGCAGTAGTATAGACATACAAAATACAGATGGCTTTTTACAATAATGCAAGTGTTTCTGAGAATTTGCATAACTATGCAGTATGATTTATAACAATTTCTATAAATATAATATTTTATTCTATTGACAATAATGAGTATGAGTAAAATGCTCATATACAAGCAATTCAAGGTTTTTTTTTGGAAGCTGTTGACTGCATTTACATGACAGAAAATAGATGCATCTTAATATATGTAATGTCTGAACCATATTAGCCAAAGTTTTTGATTTAAATGAATGTTAGATCTTATTTTTACATACTTTGAATAAATTAATATGTAAATATGCCTTCCTTTTTTTTTCTCTCTCTCTCTCTTTCTTTCACTCTCTCTCCCTCTTTCACATCTTTTATTTCTCTCTCTCCTCTTGGTTCCTAATATCAAGATTATTTGAATGCTATTTGAATACAAGTGTATTATATTACATAGATGTATATAGTAGTATGAATAGTTTTAAAAAAAAAAAAAAATTTATTTTAGTCTATATGATGCTGTTTTATCAAATGTGTAGTCTTGTCTTGCTAGATAATTGAATTGAAAGCTGTTAATTTAAGTTAAATATAACCAGTATTAAATTGATAAGGTGGTAGCTGAGGTACTGCTGCTTAGGGTAGGGGGTTAACTTGAGTGGTAAATACTACTCTAAGTTGGAGTTTTTAACTCCAGGCTGGATGCAAGGTTTAATCCTTACATTATTTTCACTTGTTCATTGTTATATGTATATAGTTTTGACATCCACAATATATTTTGTACACTCTTTGTCACTACAAACAAAATTGAATCCTATACAAAATCCCATAAGAGATTCAATAAATACAGCTATATTTAAAGGTACACCTAAAGGAGGAGATGTAACATTACTTATGTTGTTATTTGTTATTTTGATCATAAGATTCTTAAGTTTTAAAAATGCCAAATCACATCTTTAAAAGGATTTTCTTTAAACATTAATGGATTGAATAATCCGTGTAAAAGGGCAAGCCTAATAAGATACATTAATTTACATAAGGCCAACTTAGTCTTCCTGCAAGAAACCCATCTCTTGAAAAAAGATATTGATAAACTAGCCACAAACAAATATACAGTATTGGTTAGTTCAGAGCACACTCAGAAAAAAAAGAGGAGTGGCTATTTTATGGAATAAAAGTATGCCCATTCCTAAAACAATTAAGTCTTATCAGGATGACAAAGGAATGTTTTGTATGGTTACAATACAAATTAATGGGAAGACTTACACTTTAATTAATGTATATTGGATACCTGGAATTGGTATTAATACAGTGAAACATCATCTTGATAAGATCATATAATTCTCTATAGGAGATATTATTTTAGCTGGTGACTTTAATTGTATACTACATGAAAGTGATACTACCACTATAGGAAAAAGAAAAATTACATCTAATGCAAAACATTTAAATGATTTTGCTAATTATTATCATTTGAATGATATTAATAATCAGATAGATTCAAAATCATTACCATACACCTTTTTTTCTAACAGATACAAAACTTATTCAAAAATAGATAGGGTCTTTATTTCTAACCAGATGGTAACAGATTTAATTAATTCCAAAATCATTTCATGTCATATATCTGATCATAATTCAATTGTTTTTGAATTCATGATAAAAAATACTCATAATATTCAGATCAAAAGGATACCAGCATACTTAACTCAACTAAAAGACTATAAAGAATATATACTTTCAGAAGTAAAACAATTTTTAGACATAAATAATACTCCTGAAGTCTCCATTGTCTATGTTTGGGATGCCTTAAAATCATATCTATATGGACAAAGTATCAGATGGTATAATAATAAAAGGAAATCTTGGGATAAGGAATTGTTAGATATTTAAAGTAAATTAGACTCTTATAAACATAATAATAAAGAAAATATTATGGACAGGAAAGTTATTGAAGAAATAAACAAACTAAATGAGAAATACAAAGAAATTTTAACTCATAAAGTTAAAATAACTTTAGAGAAATACAAGTTTTTGTCTTATTCAATAAGCCCCAAATACTTACATAGACTTAAAAATAAAACAAAAAGGTTGAATAAACAAAACCATATCAAAGAAATCTTTTCTCTAAGGAAAAAGAAGAATGTTTCTAGTATACCAGAAATACTAGATGAATTTATAAATCACTTTCACAAAATTAACCATAATAACATTAACATGGAACCTAAAGATAAAATAAAGGAGTTTATAACCACAAACATGAATAAAAAGCTTAATAAACAACAGATTAAACTATTGGACAAAAGTATTTCATATACAGAGGTTATTACACAAATAAATAAGCTTAAGTCAAACAAAGCACCGGGTAATGATGGTATTATACCAGAGATATATAAAATCCTTTCTAAAAGTACATATTCATTAATACATAAGGTTTTTATTTTGGCCCAAACTGAGTTAATAACCCCCCCATCTTGGCAATATACATTTATTTCGCCAATTTTAAAACCTAATAAAGATCCAACTAGATGTACTTCATATCGGCCCATCTCATTACTTAATGTTGATTATAAAATGTTTATGAGTATTTTTGCTGATAGATTGAAGACAATCATCCCCGGCATTATAGATATAGATCAGACAGGCTTCATTGTAAATAGAAATACTTTTGATAATATAAGAAGAACTTTAATATTAATTGATTTTGCAAATAGGAAAAAGAAAGATTTAACACTTATTAGTCTTGATATAAGTTCAGCATTTGATTCAGTAAGTTGGGACTAGCTGTTTACCTTACTGAAATGCACAAACTTCTCAGATGCATTTGTAAATCTAATTGAGCATTTATACAAAGGAACATTGGTTTATATTAAGGTAGGAACATATGTTTCACAAAAAATACCCATTTTTAAAGGTACAAAACAAGGATGTCCGCTTTCTCCACTATTATTCACTTTAGTAATGGAGCCTTGGGCTAATTTGATCAGAAACAGTACTCACATAGAGGGTTTTGAAATAGATGAAAATGCAACATCCAAAATTCAACTTTTTGCAGATGATGTTCTAATTACATCAGCAGGATCTAATTCTTCTATGCAGTCTCTATTTAATAAAATGATGAATTTTAAAAGTATTTCTGGTTTAATATTCAATGAAGAAAAAACTAAAATACTACCTATATATACACGAAAAAATATTCTCATTAGTGATTTTACTAAATATGTACCCAATTCAGGTCAGATAACTTATTTAGGTATAATACTATCTAAAGATATTAAATCTATTATATATAATAATTATAATACCTGTTTTCTTAATATACAAAATCTTTTTAATACCTGGAATAATATGTTTTTTACTAGGGAGGAGAGACTTACAATTATTAAAATGATAATATTCCCCAAGATTTTATACTTAATACAATCAATAATACTTCCACCTACAAAAATAATTATCAAGAAACTGAATACACTAATGTTAAATTTCCTATGGGCACCTAATAGACCTAGGATTGCATTAAAGAAACATACTAATAGCTGGTCTCAAGGGGGTATTTCTTTTCCAGACTTTAATTTATATACTATCTCTTCTATTGTAAAAGTTATTTCTTTATTAATAGATCAGTCATATGTCACAAAATGGAAAGATTATTGGGAGCTAATTAGTATGCACTTCATGAAAATCTCCTTAACACATAAAAATATGATTGTAAATAACTCCATGTTATGGTTACTAAAGGAATTTTGTACTTCACCTATTACACCTAAACATATGGTTTGTTACCCATTAAATATTATTATTAGCTATCGTAACTTTATATTCATGCACCCTAAGTATAGGGAATGGAATTTTATTATATTCCTATAATGTATACTCAGGGTATGCTTTTGTCATCTACTTCTGAAGGAACTCATTTAGCTATAGATAATGATCTAAAGTACTGGTATCAGTTGATATCTGATAATAAAGTTAAAAATCTAGATTTCTTAAAACAAGAATTTGATCTAAGAGAAACTTGCTGGTTAGAGGTTCAGACCTTTAGACAACATCTCATTAATAAAATAGATCTAATGTCTATAACAGTTAAAGAATCTATTCCAACACTGATTGATTACTTGATATTAAATTTACAACATAAAGTTTCTGATAAAGGTAAACTTTCATACATACATAAAATTATCAGACAAGAAACTTTTACAGTGTAGATACATACTGGAATTATTTCACTTCTATTAATGGGGACCCACCAAATCAACAAGATAAACAATATATATTGGAATCTGCCTATAGAACTACGTCTTCCATTGTCTGGAGACTTTATACATGGAAATTTTTACATAGATCTTTTTATACACTTTTGATGATGAATAAAATAAATAATAAAGATAATCTATGTAAGAGATGTAATGTAGAAATTAATGCTGACTGGGCTCATATGTTTTATGACTGTATAAAATTGAAAGAATACTGGAAGTCAATTAATGAATTTTTGCAGGCTCTTTTTACAGATAATTTCATTATTTCTAAATCTCTTATATTATTCAACACACCTGTACCTCAAAGTGTTAAAAAGGTTAAGCTTCCCTTGTTATGGTCTATTCTAGCAGTGGCTAGGAAAATAATAAGCAGAAATTGGATTTCAGATACACCTCCTTCGTTCAATGAATTTAAAAATGTTATGAATATAGTGTGCCATATGGAAATAAACACAATTAGGTCAAGAACAACTAGAAAAACATCTTATTATATTGTATGGGATAATTTACAAAATTTGTTAAAAAAATCCTAATTTCAATAGCATGGTATTTTAGTTTAATTAATTGATCTGATTGTAGTGGATGTCTTTGTAAATACTTTAGTTGTTTTGTCGAATGTTATAATCATATTTCTTTTTAATTACTTGTATAAAATTGTTATGATATTTCTCTTGTATGTTAAAACAATAAACCTGTTTTGAAAAAAAAAAGAAAAAATATACATGCTGATTTTGCATATCTATGTAAGCAGTAGGTATTATGTAAAATGAAAATAAAAATTACGGCCAGTGTGTTCCACAAAGTACTCTGAATTTGAGGATTGCGCACAACAACTAGTGCATATTCAGGGGTGCTGTACGTAGCTCTGTTGGATATCTTCATATATTTAATTTTCCTTCCCAGAGCATAACTTTCTAGTGGCATGTTGAATATGACACACCCTGAAAACAAGTCTTCTATCATTCATTAGCTCTGCCCTGTGCTTCTTCTTCGACTACTGAAAAATGGTACTACAGTCTTAGTGTTTGCAGAATGTAATATAATTATGACTTCATGACAACCATGCTGCCAAAAACAAATGGCAGATACTCCACAGGATCTGTAGATGTAATATTCGTACTTATTCTCTCCACTAGATGTCAGACTCCTTCCCGTCACAGCTCACTCACAACATGTATTATGCTCAGAGTTCTCCACCACAGTTGCCATGGGTATTTTAGCATGCATAGCAAAATCCGCATCCATCCCTTACACAGTTCTCAAATGACAGGGTTAAACAAGGGTATCAAGTGAAAGGCTTGTACCTGGCTCAGCTGACTAGGAGACTGGTGTATCTGAGAGCCAGGGGCGACTGCCATGAGCAGGACATGATAAATGAGGTTTGGTAACAAACCAGTCTGTACACGGACATCTTCAGGTGGTGGTTAGGTAGAAATAGCAGTGAAAAGGGTAGGGGGATGAAAGGGTTATATGGACAGGAGGGTTTACTGGGAGGAAATAAGGTAATGGTAGGGAGGGGCTTAAGTGGTTTAAGCAAGAGTAGCTGTGTTAGGAATCCCATTTGTGGTGGAACAGTGGGGATTGTGACTATATTAGCAGTTTGAGTAGGGCAGAGAAGAGGGTCAGGTCTGCCTTCTTCTGTTCCCCCTCTGGTGTTGGATGTTTAGTTCAATGAGTTGGGAAAGGAAAGTGTGCAGTTGGACAATAAGTAAAGTAAGCAAGTGGAGGTATGGACACTGCTTACTGTATCAGGATGATCAAGGTCACGCTGTCCTAGTTAACTTTACATGGATGTTTATGCTGTGCTTAATATCAATCATACCATGTTTAAGTTGTAATTAATAAAGGTTGGTTAACAAAGTTGTTTATGGAAATCTAATAAAAGTCAAACGTCATTCGGTGTGATGTTTTTATTAAAGGCGACCGGGACAATTTATATTAACTCATTCTATCCAGTACAGCTCTTTTGAGTGTGTACTTTTAACTCCCAGTGGGTGTGGCTTGAGCAGTTAAAAAATTAAGTTATCAGTTTAAAGTTCAAACAAATATTCATATCTCTAGACATACCTGTTAACTGTCCAAATTTTCACAGAATGTCCATATTCTTGCCTCAATATTTCAGTCTGTTCCTCATAAAATTTGTGTTTTTCTGGCAAATCACTGGGATGATCTGAGGAATGAAATCATTAAATAATGACATACATTTGAGTTTCAGACTTCATACCCTTTAGAAAAATGCATTTTAACACAGACCCTGTTATTCTTGCTGTTTTCTAAGTTTATAAGAGCAGTATTTAAAATCTGTCCCTATTTTTGGGCCTTTGTACCTCCATTATGTCGGACTTTGCCCAGATTTCTTGGGCTAAGAGTTTGAGAGATATGCTCTGGAACTATATGTGTTGCTAGAAAACTCTAAATGGCAAACTATTCAGGATAAATTAATCTTTACAATAGGGGCATTCATTCAGTTTGATGCTTTAAACTGGATTTTAAAATCCAAAATAAAGGCAGTGAATATTAAAGTTGTAATGTATAAACAGCTTATGATATCTAGTAACCATTCAAGCAAGACGCATATTGCCAGCAGGACTTTTTTCATATTGCTGCAAGCTTTCAATTGATGCTATGTAGTTCTGTCTGTGTTACCTGAATGCAAGGTGACCATTTTGTTACAGGACCTAAACTGGGACACTTGAGGGGTGCCCTGGGAGTTCTCCACCACAGTGGCCCATGGGATAGGGCAGCCATGTCATCTTGCACTAGGATAGGCAGGTTGGCCTTCCATCCTTCACCAAGCACTGTGGGGATGCCACTCTGTGAATAGCACCACCCAAGAGGCAAGAGGCCAGATGCCAGGAGGCTTGAAGAGACGCACATTCGTCGGCACCTGGCACCATGGTGGTGACAGAATGAGGTGTCCTGCAAAAAGTGCAGAGATGGGGGAACCCAGGGCCATCTCCCCTGTGAGTTTGAACACCCTAGGTGCAAGCCAAAGTGGAAAGCTGATGTCACAGAAGTCCAAATGAGGGACTGTCTGAGGCTCCTTCGTGGCCCAGCAGAGTTCCAAGATCCCCTGAGAGGCTCCAAGATCACCCATGACACTGTATGATTTGGCAGCAGTTAGGAGATATGTAACCCTGGAAAAGAGCTCTCTCTCCTAGGTAGAAGTGGAACCCCAGAGCGGGGTCAGTCCTGATGGACGTCTGGAAGGGAGAGAGAGAGAGGTGGAAATTGACTGGTACAGGACAGCTCTCGCCTGGGTGATGGGGTACAGACCATGCCCCTTCTTGGACAGATGTCTGGAAGGGGGAAGAAGCAGATAGTGGCAGGGCTGGGCGAGCTCCTGCCTGGGTGAGGGGGGTTAGGCAGAGCTCCCCTCAATGGAAGTCCTTAAGGTAGTGCAAGGGCAGACAGCAATGAGGCCTGGAGAGCTCCTGCCTGAGTGAGTGGGATCAGGTACACCCTCCCATGATGGAAGTCCTTAACGGAGCAACTGGCAGACAGTGGTGGAGCCTGGAGAGCTCATGCCTGGGTGAGTGGGGTCAGGCACTGCTCCCCATGGTGGAAGTCCTTGAGAAAGCACCAGGGTGGATGGAAGAGGGGCCTGGAGAGCTTCTGTTGGGGCAAAGGCATCCAACTTCACCCCATAACCGACAGCATCCTTGAAAAATCTCAAAGTCCCCAGAGCTGCTCTGGATGGGAAAGCAGGGGGACTCTGAAGCCTTCATGAGAGAGGATCTGCCCTTCAGCAGCTGTGGGGAGTTCTGAAGAAGTGGACAGTATTGGATGAAAGCTCCCCTGAGAGGGTTCAAGGGAATGAGTGATCCTGCATGATTTGGCAGCCTGCAGGAGACATGCAGGCAGCAGAATCCCCTGACATGGGGCCACGGCTGTGGAAGATCTCTTGGCAAGGTCAAAGGAGAGGACTGTAGGTTTTGGCCCTGACAGAAGTCAGTACGGGAGCACCAGGCAGATGGGTGTAGGGCCTGGTGAGCTCCTGCCTGGGTGAGTGGGGTCAAGCAGAGCCCCCTACAACAGAAGTCCATGAGGGAGTGACTGACTAATGGCAGCAGGGCCTGGAAAGTTCCTAGCAGGGTGAAGGCATCTGACATTACCACATACCCAATGACATCTTCAAAAAATCCCAAAGTCCCCAGATCTGCTTAGGATGGGAAAGCAGGGGGACTGGCCACCTTAGGAAGCCAAGTCACCATTCAGACTGAGTGGTCTAAACTGGGACATTTCTGTGTCCCAAAGACAATGTTTGGGATTCCGCGACAGAGACTTCTAAACTGGGACTGTCCTGGAAAAACTGGGACCATTGGTTACCTTGCCTGAATGGTGAGATATTTAGAGAAATGTGAATTGTTTAAAATACAAATAAACAGCCTTTTTGAAGCCAGTAATAATGGGTTGTGGTTTTCATTGTGACATTTTCCTTCTGCTTGCCAACAACATCAAACAGGATATCAACAGAAGATATTACTGTTTCTTTGATTTCTGTGCTATGAGAATAAAACATGGTGAACAAGACCGTCTGATATCCTCAAAACCAACATATCCATGAATGGAATTCACCCATCCTTCTAAAGGGGTGAAAGGTGACATCCATTATTTATAACTCAGAACAAGATAGATTATGCAAGTTATCAGCGATGTACACTAGCAGGAAAATGCTGCTTTTTTTTTTTTTTTTTTAGTCACTGTAACACTATATAGTAAGATGCTGTTTCACAGGGGATTAGTTCTAGACAGAAGTACCAGATGGTGCTGATATTGTCTGCCTTGGGGGGGTGATTGTCTTCCTGTTTACATTTCTGAAGAGCAGTGTGACTGTCCCATAAGGCTATAGTGCATGCAGGATGTCATGTGATGCTGTCTTGCTTCTTTAGCTACTGCTGTGTATAAAGACTTTCCTTGCATAATTTCTCCTGGTTGACCATATCCTGTTATTAAGTGGGATGCTTACATCCTCATATATAAGAAATTTTAGTGCATCATTCATAGTTTTTGAAAAACATTATTGTCTCATACACACACACACACACACACACACACACACACACACACACACACACACACACACACACTGCATATCCACACATAATTTTTTTTAGAATGATGCTTTTATGCAGATACCTGCTGGCTGGCTGGTTCATCACAATGTTCTTTGGTCCCAAAGAAGACAAAACCCAATAGCAGAATATTATTCAGGTATCAGTCAGGGAATTTTTCAGTTATGGACTAACTGACCATCTGCCTCCATACACTCCCACCTTGGTGAGTTCCTGCTAAGCCTTTCTGCACTGTGTGCAAATGTTTTTGCACTTGTTCAATACTTTTCAGTGCAGAGTCAAGTGCATCCCTTTGTGCAATGATTACACAAAACAATTCCACAGGAACAGAAACTTATTTCCAAATATCACTTTTATTAGATGATCTAAATCAAATGAATAACGATATGTGATGCTTAAAGTACTTCTAATATGAAACAAAGGTAACTGGTTAGATAAAGGGTATAAAAAAATCAGTAATATAGAAAACAAAAGATTACTAGGCAATGTGGGAAAAATTAGGTTTAGGAATAGCTTCCTTATGGTACTATTCAACAAGAGGCAAAAAAGGTTACTGCCAAAAGTCGGACTAGATATCTGGGGGGGGGGGGTGGCTTGGGATTAATAGTCTATAAGGAGCCAAAGGAGTTTATATGAATTTCAAGTCAGACTAAGAGGTGCAGTGGACAGTGGGGGATGCTCAAGAATTGATAAATCAAACAATATAAATTACATTTCTTGGATACTGGATGAATGTCACATTCTATAAAAAAAGAAGAAATTAAATCTTTTCATGGATAAAAAGAGAATGGTATATTGTACTGTTATAAGAGACTACAGACACGAGACAAACTAAGAACACAAACACATACAAACAGAAAGGATAATATTTAACAGGAGGAGATCATAAAGCAGGGCTTGCTAAAAGGGAATACCAATTTTACTTAAAAATGAGTTGGGTGTTGTAGTAGAGAAAGTGATTGTAAGTGGAAAAAAGAGACATGGTTTAGGAAAATAAAATGTAAGAAATAAAATCCTGGAAATTAGACATGATTCCAGAATATTTAAAATTGATATTGATAACTATGAATTAAATCTAAAGGAATACCCTGATAATAAAATAACAGGTGTGTCTTTTAACTAACAGTGGATCCAAAAGAAGATACAACATATGGAAAACAGCCGTATAGTGAGAAAGCATGCAAGGTTTTATAAATGAGCTCATGGAATGAAAGTTTGTAAATATAAGGAAAGAAATGAATAAGAAACTATGCAAGAAAGATTCACAAAAAGTATAATAACCCAGGCAAAATAGACTAATCATGTTTATAATAAAAAATGTTATTTTTCAAAGAGGAATGTACTAGATTATTCCATACATGCATACATACATACGTACATAGATACATACAAATATTTCAAGCATGAGCTAACAGTTGTTCCCATAATAACTGCCCAGGCTGTTCTTAAAAATATGTAAACTAGTACTTGCTTTAATGTAATTTGGTAGTCTGCTCCATGCATTAGCTTCTCTTTCAGAGAACCAATTAGTACACTCCTCATTACTATAGAATTTTCTGCATAGGTTGTCTGATGTTTCTCTATTACCTTTTGATAACCCAAAACATTTCCAGAGGTAGTTGTCTCTAAATACCCTATAGATGTTCTACATAATGAATAAGGTCTCCTCTTAAATATCTATATGAGACACTGTACAAGTTCCAATATTTTCGTCTTTCATAATTTACATTTTTACATACATGGATGCCCTTGTTTTTTTCGCTCATGCTTGTTTTCTTATAAGGTTTCTACATTATTATTCCGCACTCAAGTTTGGGTCTAATATAACTAACAAACAATGACTTCATCATTTCTGATTTCCTAGACTTTATAAATGTTTTTATACATCCTATAGTTCTATAACTATCATTAACCAATTGGTTGATATGATTAGAAAAAAAAAAGCTGGATCTACCCATACACTCAAGTCCTTAAATGAATGTACAGTTTTAATCACTGTGTGCTGTATTAAATATTCACCTTTCAATGTATGTCTGCCAAATCTCATGTGCTTAGTTCTTATGTATTTATCAACATATTATTCTCCTGTGCTTAAATGGTCAATTTACTCAAGTACTTTTGCAGACATAGCCTATCTATAACACATGTAATCAGTTTACCCAATTTCAAGTCATCTACATACTGACTGTAGAACACCTCAGATGAAAAAGATAGATCTGAAAGATACAATCTAAACTTATATGGACCTAGGACAGAGCTCTATGGAATACCCTGAATGTAACCTCGAATTTCACCTGTCCAATTGCTGCATGACGCTTGTCATGTCCTATTTGTAAGCCATGCAGCTATCCATCTTATCAAGAGTACATCAATACCTAGTTTATTGATCAGTGTTTTGTGTAAGACCCTGTCAAACGTTGAAGTTAAATCTATATAAATTACATGACAGCACAATTTTTCATTCATAGCTGTTATTATATTGTTATAGACCTTCATGTTACAGGTTGTAATAGATCTATTTTCAACATATGGATGCTGATATATGGTTTCCAGTCCCAGCCTATCCAATTCTGACAGTAACTTATTCAATATTACATTCTCCATTATTTTTCTACAACATGAAAGTAAAGGCAGAACAGTTGAAGAAGATAGAGGCGATGGAAATGAAGTGCCTGAGAAGGGTGGTAGGATGCACACTGTGGGACAGACGAAGAAATGAGGACATAAGATCAGAAGCCAAAGTAGCTCAAATTGCAGAAAAGATCAAAGAGAACATATTATGGTGGTTTGTACACATGTGCAGAAAAGCCGAAGACAATCTGGTGAGGAAGACTTGGGACAGACACGAAGAAGGTAAGAGGAAGTGAAGATGTCCAGCAAAGAGGTGGATGGATTGTGTGAAAGAAGATATGGACAGTCAAGCATGAGTGTTGAAGAAGCCAGGAGTGTGACACTAAATCAAGAGAGTTGGCAACAGTTAACACGATACCCCAACCCCATGTAGAAAAAATGGGAAAAGGGGGGCTAATGATGAAGATGATGATGATGAAAGTAGACTTAAGGGTCTTTATGAATCTGGGTTTGTCCTACTCTCCTTTCCCTTAAAGATAGTTTTAACAAGTACATTTCTCCAATCTCGAGGAATCCCCACATTTATATGATCTAGAAATAATAGATATAATGGTATTGTAAGTTCTTGCTGAAGTGTTCTCAGGTCATTATTTCTTATTCTGTCTCCTCACTGTGCTTTTTCGGATACAGTTTTCATAGTTCTTTTTCAATATAATCTAATTTGATTTTAGTATCTGAGGTTACCAGGATGTCACTAAAACAATTTATCACCCCCCTTGTGGAGTCAAACTCCCTTATATAAGATTTTGTTAATATATCTATAATCTGTTGTGTCTGATAATAAATTTAATTTACAAATAGTTTATCAATCTGCATGTCTTTACTCCATCCACATTTTAGGTATATATAAAATGGTTTCCTATTATGCTCAATATCTTTATATAACTTTTCTTCAAATATTTCTTAATCTTGTCTCACACTATGTTTAATTTGTTTGTTTACCTTGTTTATTTCAGTTTTCAAAGTTGCAGTTTGACCGGTTTTCCATTTCTTATATTTTTTACTCTCGCCTTAATAAAGTATCTTGTTCATGTGGAAATATATTATCCTGACTCTGTGTGCATAGAGCTTGATTTTTTTGATTTGTTGCATTTATTTTCTCTTTCAAAACATTCTATACTACTTCTGCAGTTTTTCCATTGAACACATCACTCCAACTAGTTTTATACAGTGACTGTTTTGTTCTCATGTAATTTGTTATTAATCTTCTGTGCTTTGGTTTAGATTTCAGTTTGCCATAATTATCTAGCAACAAATTAACCATTATGATCTCATGGTCATCGCACATCAATAATGGAAAACATTTACATGCAGTAACAATAATTTCTTTAGGAACACAAACAATGTCTAGTATGTTCTGTTCTGTGGTAGGCTTTTTTACAATCTGAAGTAAGTGCTCTTTCTGTATATATTTTGTAAATAATTTCTTTACTAATGTTGTTGAATCAATATTAATCCAGTAAATTTAACTGCCCAGCTACTATTACTCTTCCCTCCTGTGTTTTATGCAAGAAATGTATGAATTCCAGTAAGTCATCAGCACTTGACTTTGGTGATCTATACACTCCAACAATTGTTATGTTTCAGGCTTTTCTTTATGATCACAGTCATACAATCTATAGTATTGGTGTAATAAATAAACATGTAATAATCACAGTTCCCATAACTATCATTAATCCCTATCATAACACCACCACATGATGTTTTTGTTAGAATGTCTGCTACAGTAAACATGTATACCTGACAAAACTGGTTTCCAGTCATTGTTCTTTAACCATGTTTCACAAACAATAACAACATCAATGTTGTGGGAATGTAGCAAAATTTCCACCAAAAAACTTTATTATTAATGGTCCTAGTATTAACAACCATCAGAAATGCATCAAATGTTGCTATTAACTGTTACATTTTTGACCTGTCAAGTATTAGAAAATATCTAGCGCAAGAATATTCTTCCCTGAATTTGATAAGTGCACACCATCCTGTGTGAACCCACATGTGCTTAAAATTAGGCTTGGATGTTCTATACATTTCAATTTTTAAAATGGGACATTTTTAATGTAGGTATTTACCCCAACAAATATTTTCATTCACAGTGACCTGACAGTCCTTTCCATATGTGATTTGCAAAAAATACATTCTAATACCTATACAAGCTATTCTATCTGTCACAAAAGAAAATACTGGCAGCCCAGCTATCTGGAATTTTATAAATAATTCTATGTCATTTGTGAATATTATGATTCATACAGAAGTGTGCGTAAAGGTATAAAGTACTGAGCTAAAATGTAAACACAGCATTCCCTACTGACTTAGAATAGGAATGTATATAAAGTATTGTAATTGTGTAAATGTATATATTTTAACAGGGGAAACTAGAACTTACAGAGTTAATTTGCAAGAAAATAGTTGAAATTGAATTGTTTTACGATTGTGCTATAAAAGTTATCTTTCAGTTTCAGTCAACAGGAGGCAGGATGTCTACACTAGGGGACTCTCTGTGTTGTTTTGTAAATGTTTTATTGTTTTAAACATCTGAAGGCTATGTATTTTCACAGAGAGATGTTAAATGTTGGACACTGGGGGGTAGCTTGGAAACTGAAAGTCAGGTGACAAATCCAAGCTAACCCAGCAATAAAATTTGACATTAATTTATGAACTCTCTCTCAGAGAGAAAGAGAGAGAGAGAGAGGGAGAGAGACTATGCCTTTTGTATTTTGTCTTTGACCTGGAAACATCCACTCATCACCACCTTCTGCACTTGTACGTACGTTTCTAGGGCATAGTAACTCTCCTAGATTCAGACAGGAATATAGGAAAGTATAGCTTAGATGTTTCCTTTATTTATTTGAGACTGTCCTGCAATGTTGCTTTAAATATTTCCTGTGATTTTGTACTCCGACGTAACTGATTACTTACTGAGCATTGTCTTGTTCTTATACTATTTATTTATTATTAAATATATTTAAACTTATCTTTGTGGCTGATATCTGTGAAACATATTTTAAGCTCTTAGAGTACTTTCATATCCATTTGGTGACACTGTACAGGCCACTCCTAAATAGCATTGCTGTTGGTCAGAACTACCATTTGGATTATTAGTAACAGTACACAGTAGGATTGGACACCCTTTGTTAAGGGCCTTAGAGTAGTTGATAAAGAGTTGGCTGGTGGCAGCTGGAACTACCCTATCATCTGGGTAGAAGAAGACACATCTAGTAAACCTGTGCCAGCTTTCTCAGGGGTGTGTGTGTTTGTGTATAAATCAAATCTCAAATTGTGTGTATGTATGTGTCTTGGGCAGGGACATGAAGCATTGGTTGGTCAGAGAGGGTACTGGTGGTTTTGGCTTGGCAACTCAGCTGAGATCTCAACCCTATAGCTGTGCCAGTAGGAAGCCTTATTGGGGATCTGGAGAAAGAGAGAGAAACCAACCCCAGACTGAATGTGATCTCTATGTGGTCTTAAGGGAAATTGCACTTTACTGTGTGTGTACTTGTCATCCTCCCAGTGTGTATGTTCCCTACTGTTGCTAGTGGTGAGGACTGAGGCTCTTTGATTACTGGGCAGGGCAGGGGCATCACACTATCTATGAGGGATGTAAGTCCCCTAATAGCAGTCAGAGAGCCCTTTTCAGATGAGATCATTTGTACCAGCAAGAATAAAAACAGATTCATACTTTCTTACATTAAAGCATTCTAAGGTCTGTCCGACATCCTCTATTTTTGCTCCTGGCAAGCATAAGACTATTCAATGTTCATGATATTTTCTGTACCAGTTCTTCTAATAACTGAATATCCAATTACAAGAATATCTTTTCTGACCAGATCTGAAGAATCTTCAACTTCTAATTCAGTAATATTGCTCTATTGCTACAAAGAATTGATCTTCATTGCCATAATTCTTATTAATTATTTGTTTACAACATTTGCAAGCACACAATTCTCATCCCACTAGCTTTGTATATTTATAGATTGAGCGATGTTGTCAAGGTTTTTCTTTCTCAATCTTTTTTTTTCTTACAGTAATTTCTTAAATCCTTCCACGTTCAGTTTTGAGTTCTTTCTTTTCACCTACCCATGCCTCTTTTTTCTACCTTCTCTTTTGGGAAAATTATGCATTTTTCTGTAGACTGAAGGTTTTCTGATAGAAAAATGCTATCATTCCCTGTAATCTGTGTGTTACATAACAAAGCAGTATCATTTTTAGTGTGTATTCTCTTTGCTTTACAGACATTGATCAGTTTCTTTTTCTTCCTGTTATTTGTTGTGAACTTTTTCCTTCTTTCTGTTTTATTTTCTTATATATGCCCTGAATCCTCAGATTGCTGAGTACTTGTATCCAGATTTTCAAACTTGTCAGTGGTATGATCTTGTACAAAAGGAGTTGAGGGATCTTTATTGACAATAGACTCTTCCTTTTTTAAATGTGCTCTATTTGCTCTTTGTCTAACATTATTTATCTAATCAGTACAGTCATTAATATATGGGACAACAGTTCTCCAAGCTGTGCTGATTGTACAAGTGCAATCATCATCAGTAAGTCTAGATTTACTACTAATAATGGTAAGCAAATCTGCCAGCTTTTGACACCAGGAACACAGATCACCAATGTCATCAGGTGTTACCTTTAAATATACATAGCATTTAGGTCACTGTACAAGTTACTTGTGCCTTAACAAATCATTAATGGCATGCTAATTTAATGAATCCATATTCAGCTGCAAATGAGTAAACAATTCCAAAAAGTTCAAAATCTGTTACCACAGAAATTAATAGAGAATTTAAGTAAACGTCTATGAGAGAAAACGCACAACCAGAAGTGTCTAGACATAGTAAAGCCTTGCTGAGTCTAATTATGGTGGCTTCCAAAAAAAATGAATTACACGAAAATGGAAATCAAAGTTTAAACCAATTTTATTAGAAGTAGTGAATATAGTAACAGAGATAAAACAACTGGAGCTGGGATGTTTAGAAAAGGGAAGGAGCAAACTACATAGGTAAAATGTGAATTCTGGGAACAATATATGCAGAGCAGGAATGAGGTTTAAGAGGCAGGATTTGAATGAGCCATGTAATGCTTAACTGACAATGACTGGATGATTTATAAGTGATGTGTAATGTTTGCAACTACAATTGCTTCAATGGTGTATGTGATGTAAACTGTTTGCAACTAAAGTGGTGTCATTTCGTATGTTTTTCATTTATATAAATTTAAGATTGCCTTTGTCATATGTGAAAATTTAATAAAGATGTTTATAGAAAAAAAACAATATACAGCTAAATATTAAATTAAGTACAGTGAAATTGTTGCTCTGACCATACACATTGTGAGTCACACAAAAGTTGTAATTCCTTTACAACGCATGTGAATGCGCACAGTAGCTTCAGTTCACTATCATTTGCAGTGGCACCTCTTTTTAACAGTAAAGATCAACAAATCACAAATTTAAACAGAATTGTTTAGATAAGCTCTGGATTGTTCTGTCAGTAGTCTGTGTGAGTTTATACCTGACTAACCCCCTTGAGATGGCTAGAGTTTACTTGTTCAAAACCTATCCCTTTCTCACAAAAAAAGTGAAAATTAAAAGCAAAACAACAAAATATAAATCAAAGTAAACCTTCTTATCTGCAAGCTATCCCTTCCTCCCTTCCTACAAACAGTGACAAACAGTGGTAAAGAGTAGAATATAAATTAAAATAAAAACGTTTCTTACTAGGCTACTGCACTGTCAATGACAAACCAAGACAAAATTATTTAGACAAACTTTGGATTGTCTTCTCTGCAGTCTATGTGAATTTATAACTGACTAGGCCTCTTGGGATGGCTAGAGTTTGCCTGTCTAAAATCTATCCCTTTTTAACAACAAACAGTGAAAATTAAAGGCAAAACAGCAAAATATAAATTACGGTAAATCTTCTTGACTTCCATCTATCTATTCCTTCTTACAAACAGTGAAAAACAGTGGCAAAAAATAAAATATAAATTTAAATAAAACTTCTCTTACCAGGAAACTGCACAGTTAATCACAAACCGAGATATGATTGTCTAGATAAGCTTTCATACAGAAGAAGCATATTGAATAGTACTAGGAAGCTTACATTATAAATGGATGAAAGCAAATGCACTGAGAATGAGAATCCCTAAATTGAATTCTCCAAAAACATCTTGACAAAAAACACTTTTTAAAGTGTTTTTGCAGGGGGCAAGCCCATCTCCTGCACTCCCCCAAGTAATTTGTAACTCTGCCATATTTTTATTTTCATGGTCTGTTGTCAAGATGATAGACTCCCCCCCACCATCCCCCTGAGGTCTCCTCTGAAAATGTGCTCGACCATGTAGGGTAACCTAGTTAACAATAAATAGCATGGAATATATATGCATGCGCACTATAAAAGCATGTCTTTAGAGTGGAATTAGTGAACTAAGAGGCTGTACACGTGTGCGTCCCATCTCATGTATATTCTAAATAATCAACCTTCTAACATTCTTTCAAAATTAATAAAATAACCACAGTAACACACAGTGAAGAGCAAATGTGGTCTTGCTCAAGTATAAAAAACAGTCACCAAAATCAGTAGCAGAGCAATCCACAAACCATGGAATTCATGTAACAAATCCACCATGAAAAATATAAAATCCTTTTATTTCACAATAGGTAAGTGCTTTCACATAGTAGCAAGCAAAAACAATAAAATAACCAGAGTGACACACCATGAAGAGCAAATGTGGTATTGCTCAAATATAAAAAAACAAATAGTCACCAAAATCAGTAGCAGAGCAATATGTGTATGAATCAGTAATGCACTTGTACCCTATCGGCAGCTTCAGATCCCACCCACTAGCAAATAACCCATTTCCTCATCACAGTCATGACTCATAGGTTCTTTCTCATTATTTTCCAAGGTGGCTACCTGAATGATGAAACAGACTTTACTGTTAGAAAAACAATAAATGAATAAACTCAACATTTTTTAAACAGTTGAAAATTGCAGTGCAGAAATAAAAAAAGTAAGATAAGTGAAACCACAAGTTTCTTTTTCTCACAGTTACTGTGATGTTTACGACTGTTCATATGTAAGCATTAAGCTATCTCCCCTTGTGTGCCATTTTTAAGACTAGCCAATTTCCCTTCCAAAGCTGAGAATCAAATCTTGTGCCTTGTGTTTGTGAGGCACACATCCTAACCATTAATTAACCCCTAACCCTAACCATTATACCACTGTCCATCCCTGTTTAATGCAGTGATTCAATCTGCAAGATTAGGTGAGACTCAGAAAGGTAACAAGGAACTATCCAGCTAGCCTTATGAATTCTCCGGGTGACTAATACAAAAGATTGTTCAGGAAAGACTGGTGAAGCTCCTAGATATCATTACTTTTGCAGATAGATGCCAGATTTCATGCAATAACAATCTTGCTAGCTCAGTGTTATTGTTCTGTGTATTGATCATGCTAAAGTAGTCAAATGGAATCCAGTGAATACAGAATACAGACACTAAGGTCTCCTACACTGTGTCACATGGGGGCAGTCATGGAAGCCATATGATATGGTCATGGAACATAGGCCACTATAATGAGAATTGATCTGGGCTAGAAATAGGAGTCATAAGCTAACAGTTAAGAAAGAACTGCCTTCTCTTGATAGGGCTCTGTCAAGTCTGCACCTGAAGTATCTTGTGCAGTTCTAGGGCATTGTTGAGCAAAAAAAAAAAAAAAAAAAAAAAGCTAATAGAGTATATGTACTTGGGGGCTGCTAAGATACTTGAAAATTAGGATGAATAGTTATAAGAAAATATAGCAATGCGGTAGGAATTAAGCATGCACAAATAGCAACCAAGATGGTGATGGCAAAGCTAGTCCACTTGACCCATCTAGACTGTCAGTTTTCCTGAATCATATCTACTCATTGAGCTTTCATTCCGGCTTAAAAAGTCTTCCTCAGTTCCCTCAAAAGCTGTCTTCTGAATATCATATGCAGTCTTAATTCTTTCACTGTTTTTAACCTAACTTTCTTTTTGAGAAGACTGTGCTAGAAATCAACAACCCTTTCTACAAAATACTTCTTTATATTTCGCTTGAGCCATATACCTTGTTATTTTCAGTCTGCGTCCTGTTGTCATATTTCTGAAAGAAGGTACCCACTTGGATGGTGTGCATTACCCCAAGCTACTTAAAACAGTTTGTGCAATTTGTGTGTTAGAGTCAAACACATGACTGATGGTGGGATAAGTATGTCATGATGTCTTAACCATGTGACCCAAGCTATAGGTCTTGAAGACATTGTGGTTAAGGTTGATGTTCACAATAACAGTGATGAGAAAAGCATTTTTTAAGCATATGAAATAATTTAGCATGAAATTAATGGGAACCCATGAGATAGGTGGTGAGTCTTGTTTTAGTTATCATCAGTAAAAGGGAACAACTTCTTCCATTGCCATATTCCCCTCTGCCTCTTATCTTAAGAATAGTACTTATTCCAGTTCCTGGTTTCATGATTTATGGAGAAAACAATGTCATACAGTTTGACCTTGCAAATGCAGCTTAAAACCAGGCAGTATTCAAAACGCAGTCTTGAAAATTGCCTGTAAAAGAAGGATAACAATTCCCTGTTTACTTCTGTTAATAACTCCTATGTATCTCAACCTTATTTGTTGCTTCCTTACAAATGCTTATGTTGTATTAGATAATCTTACGCATCTACTTCTAAGTCTGGTTCTTCCTTAGTTTTTATTACTATTTCCCTCTACCTCTGCACTCATTTCTTATTGTTATTGTCCATCAGATGAAATAATTTTACATTTAATGATCTATTTAAACAACTTAATAAAGTATCCATTTTTAAACAAGTGTTTCATTACTTTGAAGTCTCAGCTGTGCTTGGTTACATTTCGCGGCTTCTTTCTTGGTTTAAAAAAAAGCTCATCTTGGCTGTACCAGTTATTAATTTAGTTGCTCTTGTTTTTCATCTTCCATTTTAGTATATTTCATCATCACCATCCCTCATTTCCCCCTTGTGTGCTCCTGAATAAGCTGCTATGCCTTATTTTTGGCCTTTCTTTTGTTACTGATTTTTATTGTCACCTTCTGCTTTAATCTATGCTGCTGTCTGCCTTCTTCTTTCTAAGGTTATTTTCTAAAATAATCCCTGGGATTCAACAATCATGTAGGCTTCGAGCAAGGCCTATGAAATTATAGAACATTAGAGTGTGAGCAGCATCCCTCACTGAATACAAGTTTACAAGCACCATTTTGTGACCAGCAGCAATGCTGGTGGTCATGAAACAGTGCAGGGAGGCATAAGCACACAGTTTAAGCAAAACAACTTGCCTATAGACACCCCTATTCTCTGAGCACACACAGACAATTTATATGAAGTAAGGGTAAGTTGATTACAAACATTAGGATCCAGGGTACAATAAATGGGGAGAATGTACACAGAATACAATGTTAACAATGTAGAACTAAGTAAGAGGGAAGGGCAAACAGAGAAAATGTACTCTGTTTATGCAGTCAAATGTGATTATATCCCAAAGAAACATTTTAAACATTAATACTTCTATACTGATGTAATAAATATTTAATCCTGTTCACAATTCTTGACCAACGCACATAACTACAAAGGACATGTTAACAATGGATGTGAGATGGACACAATGCAACATTATAATAAAGGGTAGTAAATGTGATATGAATTTTGATAACATACTGAGATGAGATAACAGTTTACAAGGACAGTGGATACATTAGGGGCTATTCGCATAGACTGCAGTTACTAAATACAGCGTGTATATACAGGCAATGTATGTGTGATAACTCACAGCAGTGCTGTATTCTCCATTTCATAATGCATAAACAAGAAGAAATGGGCCCTAGAGCTGTTCTGCCATGCACATCAGAAAGGGACATGTTTTGTCTTATGTTGTCATTTAGCAACCATAGACGGGGGGTACATTATCTTGAAACATGTATTAGATAAACATGTGTTGTACACTCATGCACATCCTACACAGTAATATAACAACACTCAAAATACACAAGTGACAAATGACCACACACATCTGGTGACATTTCAGTGGTTCAAGGTCTCTTTTTGTAAATGGAATGCATCTCTACATGAGTATAATGGGCATGCTCACAAGAAATTGCAATGAGCACTGTCATTACAGCATGTAAACAACACAAACACTTAGGAAAGTCTCCTCACATGGGCCCAATCCCACTTTATGATGATCTTGCATCATGACATAATGTAAGACATGTTATGGAAGTCCTCATGTTCTACAAAGCTGTACATTGTGAAGAAAGCAATAACACCCATACATAAAAGTTTGCAGGAAGGAATGTTATACATTGCATTCTTATCTGGAACTTATATAATGTCTATGAGCAATCAATGACATCCTCAACATTTACATTGTGCCAGACTCAAACACATGCCAAGACAGATATCAGAAAGATGCATATCAACCTGTGACACTACAGAAATAGGGATATCGTGTATGTCATGACAAACATACTTGAAGGGCTTACAGCACTGTCCCATTGTAATGGTTAGCGATCCTCTACCTTGGAGGGTGATGCCTTACAAATGTTGCCCTCTGACTGTGCCATAAATATTTTCTTTGCCTAAGCCACTCCTGTCTGACATAGTTATCTGACAGACACTTTACAAGATTCAAAACCTTGCCTATCATACACACTCTACAGAGCTGTGCATTGACTGCATCTGCCACATGACATAGCAATGGAGCTTGTAACAAATAAATAAAATTAATGTGTGAAGTTGTTGTTGTGTCTTTCGGCTTTTCCCGGTTAGGGGTCGCCACAGCGGAACTCCGGTCCGCCAATGATTGGCAGTAGATTTTTACATGCTGAGTTGCCAGCTCTGACGCACAACCTTCAACGAAGGTACGCCCATTCATGCATGTCTCCACAGAAGACGCTTTAGCTGAGAATCGAACAGGACAACGTCTTACTGTGAGGCGACAAGTAATAAAGCATATTTGAGGATAATTTGTACAATATGATTTTGTCAGAATGATAACATGGAGGTAACTATGTTTATGTTAACACACCTGTTAGCAGAGCAATATATATATATATTTTTTTTTGCCCAAGAAAGCTATTCCTGTTGTTTTGCACAACAACATTGTCCCAGAATTGAAACACACTCTGTGTAGATATGCCATACAAGTCATTACTGAATGCATGTGATGCAGGAGTAGTCAAACCACAACATTTGCAGAACAACTGTTCCACTGACAGAAAATTGCAAAATGACTTTATATTTCTTTCTCCTATTTAACAAATGAGAATAATAACTCTATGCAATATTTTTTGTGTAACATCGGTAGATTTATATAATGTTGTGCTTTGCTAGAATTGAATAGCAAGTTACGTAAGTCTACCAACTAATGACTTGCATATGAAGCTCATGTGCCACAGTAGAAGTCTTAACACCGCTGTGAAACTCCACCAGTTTGATAGCATTACACCATATGACTGTGTTGCAACCAATCTGTATGACATAAAAGGGATGAGGAGGCTTTTCCCACTGTAACTGTACACATTATAGCAGTTCTGGATGTCATTCATTCATAACAGTGCAAAGGCAAACAATGATTAGAGTCAGTTAATGTGGGTATTGAACACCTGGTTATGTGACAACAGAAGCTACTTAATATCATGAAGAATGAATGTACCACACTGCAATTGCTGCTACAGTTGTGATATATTTGGGTATTTGAAGCTGTAACATCTTATTACCACTACAAAGGATATGTCTGCTCATAATTTCTTTAAAAGAATGTTGCTATATGTCTATTTCTCACATAATATTGCCTGTTGCTAGGTATACCCAAACACACATAGGTTCATAGGTTCATAGGTTCATACTAGGCTATCTGCCCTAGGGCATTTATAAGCCTAGCCAGAGTGTGTTTGGCTTTCGCCACCCATTTTAAATTAATTTTGCTATGCCTTTTTTTGAGGTTAGTATACTGTGCCTCTGTCTAACAGTGACACAGAAGTGATAGCCGGGGTAAACCTACGATCTCCCATCCACTCATCAAGATTCCTCTTGAAGAGAGTCAATGTGGGACTCTGCCTAACCTGGACTGGGATTTTATTCCAGAGTGAAGGGAGCCTCTGGGTTATGAATCTGTCCCGCCAGCATGTCCTATTTATTTCAGTGCTGAGGTTCAAGTCTCTCGAGCGCGTAGCTCGATGGGATTTGGATTTTCTGAGGTGCAGCATGTCCATTAATTCTGGGTTGGACATGGCTTTATACGTCAGGCACAGATCGCCTCTGAGCAGGCGGTATGCCACTGAGTAGAGCTGGAGTTTCTTTAACCGGGCAGCATATGGCATCTGTTTGAGCCCTTTGATCCTCTTGGTGAGGTACTTTTGGGGTCTTTCCAGTTGCTGCAGGTGTCTGGTAAGGTACATCCCAAAAGGGGCATTGTGCTCAATTATGGGCCTGATGAGGGATGAGTAAAGTAGTACGATGACCTCCCCTGATCTAGATGTGAATCCCTTCATGATTAGGTGGGCTATATAAAATGTTTTTCTAACCACTTTGGCCACGTGGTTGTCAAATGAGAGATTGCTATCAACTTGGGTCCCCAGGTCCCTAATGACTTCTTCTGTACTTAATGGATTACCACCTATGTGGTAATTTGTGGGCACTTTGTTTTTGCCAAAGGGGATGACTATACACTTTTTGGCGTTTAGCTTGAGGCCATGGCTCTGGCACCAGTTGTCTGTTTCTATGAGGCCCTTTTTTGTCTGTTTCTATGAGGCCCTATCATTTACATGATATGTAATACAATCATAACTGTGATGGGAGAATGGCTATCATGCATAATGTGTGGATAATCATAAATTTTAACAAATGCCTTACTACGGCAACAGTATATACAACATTGTCTATTTTTTTCACTTCACAGGAAAAGCTTTATTAGTTCTCTTGGGAACTGACTACATAAGATCACAAAGTACAGAATATTGCTTGAATCACACATGCACCAAATAGACCAGCAAAGCAGCACAGAGTTCAATAAATTTATTAAATACTTGTGTCAATAACAGACTAGTTTCGGCAAACAGCCTTCTTCAGTGTAACACAATGTAGTCAGGTTCCATTTTAATCATCATTTAAGTACTTATCCAGAGCCAATCAAAATCATTAGCTCATGAATATTCATAAATTTGAAACATCTTAATTTTTTCATACAAAAATGCAATGGGTACTGTATATACTGACAAAGTCATTCCTGAATGTAAGGCTAAACACCCCAAAGAGGTGCATACATAGAATTGGAAAGTTGTTATTATATTATGGTATATCCATCCCATCATATACTCATGCTCATGTTTATATAAAACTGTGTTTGGATAGCCATTAGCACTGGCTACTAAGCCAATGTTCATCAAAAGCACCAAATGTATAATACATCAAGTGCTCAAATTAAATAGACACAGAAAATTAAGGAAATATAGAGCATATATATAGGAAGTCGCAGTGAATATACATATATGAATATATATGGGTGTACAAAAGAACAAAATAAGATAAAATAAAAAATAAAAAATCAGCAACATCCACAATGTAGGGCCCATGATCAGTACCAGCCAAGATCTTGCATACATCTTGGCTGGTACTGATCATGGGCCCTACTTTAATTATACATAGTATATGGACTATGTGCATGTGTAATACAATGACCAATTTGAACCATTGTGGTCATATAAGCTCAACACAGTTTTTTATTCAGTATCTCAATCAGTTGCACATATTACCATACTTTTTTATATCTTGGTGGTTAAGAATGTGTCTTTTGATTTTTAATTTCCAATACTTAATTGAAGATTTACAGCATGGATCATTTAGTATGTATAATGGCATACTCACATTTAGTTATATGCGTATACCCACTTCAACCCTCTACACATACGCCTTTGATTTCCCCATTTTTCTGATATAGCTTGTTTAGGCCTCTTACCCTAAGTACTTGATATCCAACATTTTCGGTGCTTCAAATGAATAATTGTTGAAAAGCTAAGGTTTATGGCTATACATATATAGACTGATATAATATGAGTATATGACTGGATGGATAGGCCATATTATTTCAATAAGTGGTCCTATCTTATGTACATATTTTTTTGGGATGTTCACCCTAATTTTCAGGACTGATTTTACTATTATCTAAGACAAGATATTAATACATAGTTGCACTTACTATTATATTATCAGTCTTGGAGGTTAACAATACATATTTTGGGCTTAATCTTCGATACAAGCCTTACATTGTGGATGTTGCTGATTTTTTATTTTTTATTTTATCTTATTTTGTTCTTTTGTACACCCATATATATTCATATATGTATATTCACTGCGACTTCCTATATATATGCTCTATATTTCCTTAATTTTCTGTGTCTATTTAATTTGAGCACTTGATGTATTATACATTTGGTGCTTTTGATGAACATTGGCTTAGTAGCCAGTGCTAATGGCTATCCAAACACAGTTTTATATAAACATGAGCATGAGTATATGATGGGATGGATATACCATAATATAATAACAACTTTCCAATTCTATGTATGCACCTCTTTGGGGTGTTTAGCCTTACATTCAGGAATGACTTTGTCAGTATATACAGTACCCATTGCATTTTTGTATGAAAAAATTAAGATGTTTCAAATTTATGAATATTCATGAGCTAATGATTTTGATTGGCTCTGGATAAGTACTTAAATGATGATTAAAATGGAACCTGACTACATTGTGTTACACTGAAGAAGGCTGTTTGCCGAAACTAGTCTGTTATTGACACAAGTATTTAATAAATTTATTGAACTCTGTGCTGCTTTGCTGGTCTATTTGGTGCTTTCTACATGGTTTGGACCGTGCAAACCCTCGTGCATAGGACTTGGTATGTGTTGAATCACACATGCCACATGAGATGTTAGTTTACAATTGTGACAGTGTCCATTTGAATGGATGACATCAACATCGTTTAATGTGGTGATATTAAGTAAGAATCCAGTTGAAGAGCACAGTAGTAATACAAAGCCACACATACTATATGAATTAGAAGCCTTCTCTACAGAGGATTACAGAAAAACACATACCCACAACACGCAATAGTTAATCATTACTGGATTCACAACTCCTCCACCATCTTTAATTACACAGTGTAGACAGTGGAGTATCAACAGCCAACGCCACATGATAAGTCATAATACAAATGTGATGTAGTACATTTTTGAAAGCACAATGTAGCCACTGTGTTTCCAAAACTGGCTATTGCCTTTGGTTATATAAATTTATAGGATAGCCCTCTGCCAATGAAAATATGTCTTCTAAGTGGAACTTCACATAAGGGGTCTTATCACCGCGCCAAATGTACATGACAGTATACCCTATTTAAGCAATGATTGATTCAAACCCCTATTCCTATCTATTTACAGATCCTAGAGAACACAGTATTAACTGAAAGCATCACAGGACAAGTCTGGCTTTTATAGTGAAACAGTGCTCTTATGAAAGGATGACTTCATTGGTGTGTTGCAGAGAAGATGTTTGTGGTAAAGAGGCAGAGGGGGCTGTGTCCTGTATGAAAGTAGGCACAGTACATCTGCTGTTAAGGCTTTACTTATCTGTTACTATAACCACACACAGTTCCATCACTGTCAGATTAAAACCAACTACCCCTCAAGTTACACAATCTAGGGAACACAGTATTAGCCACAAGCAACACAGGAGTCATACCATGAAGGGTAAAGAGTGCACTTTTGATAAAATGACCTCTTAGGTTCATAGGTTCATAGGTAGGTACTAGGCTATCAGCCCTGGTGCCTATACAAGCCCAGCCAAAAAGGTACCCTGACTTTTGCCACCCAAGAAAATTATTTTCCTGTGTCACTGTCAAGCAGAGCCACAGAGGTGATCCCCAGGTTGAATTTCCTATTTCCCATCCAATCATCAAGATTTTTCTTGAAGAGTGCTAATGAGGAGCTTTGTTTGTTATAGATAGGTAGTTTATTCCAGAGTATGGGAAGTCTCTGGGACAGGAATCTATCCCTCCGGCATGTTATGTTTATTGTGGTGACAAGGTTTAGGTCCCTAGAGCATGTAGCTCAGAGGGATTGGGATTTCTTTAAGTGGAGTATGTCCAGCAGCTCTGGGTTTGACATAGCTTTGTATGTTAGACAGAGATCACCTGTGAGTAGGTGATATGTGACGGAGTAAAGCTGGAGTTTTTGAGATGGTCTGCATAGGGCATCTGTTTGATGCCGGTAATCCTCTTTATGATGTATTTCTGCAGCCTTTCCAGTTGTTGTAGATGCCTTGTGAGGTATATACCAAAAGGGGCATTGTACTCTAAAATGGGTCTAATGAGTGATGAGTAGAGGGGAACAATGACTTCTTTTTTTTCTGGATGAAAAACCTTTTGTGATGAGGTGTGCCATGTAGAAGGATTTCCTGACTACTGTGGTGATGTGATTATCAAAGGAGAGACTACTGTCCACCTGTGTCCCAAGGTCTCTTATCACACTTTTGGTGTTAAGTATACTACCGCCTATGTTGTAGTTCATGGGTACAGAGTTTTTACCAAAGGGGATGACAATGTACTTTTTGGCACTGAGCTTGAGGCCATGGCTTTGAAACCAGGCATCCATCTCAGTGAGTTCCTTTTGTAGGATGTCCACATCGTTAGGAGTTTCGATTATGGCTCCTAGTTTGCAATCATCTGCGAACTTCATTAGCCAAAGACCTTCTGTGTTAGCCTGCACTTCAGAGAAGTAGATAACAAATGGGAGAGGACCCAGGACTGAACCCTGTGGTACTCCACTTGTCACTGGTCTGAAGTCGGATTTGGAGTCTGCTACTTTCACAGTGTGGGTTCTGTCAGTGAGCCAGTTGGCAACCCATCTTGTGACATAGGGATTTATACCTAGTTTAGTGAGTTTATCTATAATTCCAGAGTTGGGGATGGTGTCAAAAGCCTTGAAAAGATCTAGATAGGCTGTGTGAACCACCTTACCCTTGTCTGCTTCAAAGAAGTCTATCAGGTTTAGGAGAAAAGATCTGCCTCTAACAAACCCAAACTGGGTGGGGTCCAGAGTTTGGAGATTACGAATGTCTTTGTTGGTAAGTTCCATGATGATACGTTCCATGGCCTTGCAGACCTGGCTCATCAGGCTAATGGGGTGGTAGTTCCCAGGGTCCGTGGTGGCTCCCCCCTTGTGGAGTGGGATAACCATCGCTGTGCACCATTCAGCAGGCACAAAGCCTGAGGTGAGGCTATGACTGAACATGGTACTTAGGTGGGGTTCCAGTTCGTTCTGTAGTTCATGTAGACCGCAGCCTGGGATGCTGTCTGGTCCCATGGATGCTGTGTTCTTGGCTTTGGAGAGTGTGGTTTTTACCTGTGCAGCCGTGATTACAGGAACTTTGCATTCTTCCAGTATAGAGATGGGCTCTTTAGGGGGTGAGAGGGGGGTAAAGTTAGCACTGAACCTATCTGCCAGGATGTTGGCAATATCAGTTGGGTCTGTATATTTAGTGCAATTGTGCTGTAACTCAGAACAGATCTGAGTGTTGCCATTGAGATTCTTGACATAGCTATAGAATGCTTTGTGGTTGTCTTTAGAATCAGTGGCAATTTTGTTTTCATAACTAGCTTTGGAGGATTTTATCAGGGATCGCAGCTTCTTACTGAGGCTGACTCCACTCATGGGATTTTACTCTTTTGCAACAGTTTCTTCCTTCTGTTGTACAGTTTGTTTATGGCAGAGGACCACCAGATTGGCTTCCTTTTTTTGGAGGATAGCATATTGGTTCTGTTTGGGATAGCACGATCCATGCACTCATGTAAGTGCTTATAAAGTGCAATTGTGTAGGATTCAGTAGTCGTAACTGTATTGTTCATCCACATGGGTGTCGTGAAGTTAGCTACTTCTGTCTTAAGAAGCATGAAGTTGGCTTTGGAGAAATTTTTTACCATGGTTTCCTTAATGGGGGGTGGGGGCAGGATGTGGATATCTAGGGTATTTAGCTTATGGTCAGATTGGACCAATGAGGCATTCACTTCAGGTTTGGAACACCGGTCACTCATGTTGGTAATGACTAGATCTAGGATATTGTTGCCCCTGATGGCGGTGTGGATAAGTTGATCCAGGGCACTGGAGTTTATGAATTCCAGAAAACGTTGAGCAAAGGAGTTGGTACATGAGTAGTTTTCCCAGTTAATGGTGGGGTAGTTGAAATCGCCCATTATTAGGGGTTTGGTTGAACCCTAATATTTTTCAGTACATCAAGAAAAGAGGAGTGGGAATCCTGGGGCATGGTGGGTGATCTGTAGCAAGCTACAATTTGGATTGCAGTTTTGCCCAGAGTTAGTTTCACTTGGATAACCTCAGCTGCATTATGCTGAGCAACTAGCATGGAGGTGTGGATATCCTTAATGAATATGAACACACCTCTGCCTTTGGTGTTCCGGTCCCGGTTACATGGCCGAAAAGTGTGGTATGAGTTATAGCCTGGTAGTGCACGGGTGCTCTCTGGAGCCTTGAACTCATTGTGTTAAAGAGAAGATGCCTGTGCTAAAGGTGGGATAAAGTGCAGAGGGACCTGTGTCCAAAGTTATATTCTTCTCTTGAGTCAAAGTGGCCACAGCACATCTGTTGTTGATGCTTAAAATATTTAAAAACACTTTGGCAAACATTTAGATTTGAACATTGGCAGTATTCCAAAGCAAACACACAGACCTGAGGCTCATTTTACCTCACTACACAGAAACTCTTACTTCACAAAATTCAAATATAACAGATTGAAGCAAAGGAAAGTGTACATAGTAATCTTCATTGGCCACAGGTCAAGTGCAAAATCTCATAATGTGTGTATATTGCATGTAGTAGCCTAATAAATATGAAGGAGTAAAGAGTGATGATACAGACGTGGGAACAGATAGAGACATGGAGATAGTGATGGAGACATACAAAGAATGCTACATATATTTTTCTGGGTTACTTTTAACATGCTTGGGATGTGTTAATGTTATGTTTTCCTGATAAGTAATCTGGCATGTCATGTACAATCAAGTATTTCCAATAGGGAGCCAGCAGGGTTTCATAGGTTCATAGGTTGGGTACTAGGCAATTGGCCCTGGGGCCTATACAAGCCTAGCCAAAAAAGTTCCCCAGCTTTCGCCACTCAAGAAAATTATTTTCCTGTGCCCCTGTCAAGCAGTGGTGCAGACATGATCCCTGACCCCATAAGATCGAAAACTTTTAACATTATATAATTTGACCCGACTGCATGGTGTTTGAGTTGAGTCACTAGACAAAAAAAAGTAATAATATTTCCATAGTTGCTTCCGAGTAACATACGTGTGATATATATATTTTTTGGTTATTCTTAATTTAACATACACAATTAGTACATGGTAGTGTGACTTTTTTTCAGAATAGTCAATAGATTCACTTACATCAGCTGTGTGTTGTACTTTTTTTTTTCCTCTGATGGCATCAGTTTCCTTGTGACAATAGTACTGGATGCTAGAAGTTAACTGATTGTGTAACCATGTAAGTTTTTGTTTTGAAAGAAAAGATTTGTTGTTGTTTTATCAATTATGATAAAGCTTATTAAAGGCAGGTACTTATTTCATACTTGTTTTCTTTGCTGCAGTTGTTTGCTTGGGCTTGGTATTCTTGTCTGCTTCCTTTTTAATGTACTGTCACTATCCAGGACAATGTTACTTTAAGGACAGGACGGAAAGTACAGTTGTGTACACTTACCATAAATGTAGATGTTAAGAGTGTATTCACTCTTGCAGTCATCACACTTGGGCCATCTGCCTGTAGCTAGCCGCCAGTCGGCCCGAACACCAGAGACCCAGCACATCAAAAACTCTTTGCAGAGGCAGTGCTGTTGGCTACTTGGGTCTCAAGTGGATGGGGCCTCTTCAACAATTTCAGATCATCTTTTAGCTGCAGTAAAATTGCTTTAGAGAAATTCCCTAAATAGTGTTTTTGTGCATTTTGAGCTGGGACCTACTGGTGAAAACTAGTACAGGTGTAGAGCATAGTGGTACTATATTTGTGATGACCACATGAAGTAAATTTCAGATGAAAGTATAGGAATGCACTAACTGGTCTACAGAATTAGCACAACTAATGAAAATCAAGGACATGTTGTGCATATCAGCAGTAGTTTAGGTCTTCCAATTTATGGGTGAATAACTGAAGCCCTCAAGAATCTCAAAAGCACAACAGAGCAATGGGCTGAGCTGACTGTGAACATTGTTACCAGCACAAAGGCTGAAGAGATATTGAACCTACTAGCTGACATATTTAGATCTAACTTTACAACTCTCTCCCCTCCCATCTGTCCCTAAAGATATACTTGAAACTGGCTTGCCTCTAGCTGTCACACAAGACCAATTCCTAAAAGTGCTATCAAAAGCTGCAAATACTTAATCGATGGGTCATAACAACATCCCCGGATGCATCTTAAATAGTATGAAACATGACTTAGCTACACCCAACAACACTGTTCAGTCTCAGCCTCCATAGAGGTTTTGTACCAAGCGAATGAAGAACAGCTACAGTCAGTCATTCTCCTGGATAAGGGAGGGCCTTCCACAGACCTATAAAGTCTGGTCAGCCTTATATGCACAGCCATGGAAAGACTTGTCATGAAACTATTCTCCATATACACCAACCCTCTCAATTAGGATTTGTCTGGGGCAGATCATGCTTACTCAACCTGGTGGATTTTTTTTTTTTTTTTTTGGCAAACCACTAAAGGAACAGATGAATGCAAAATGGTACAAACCACATATCTCGACCTGGACAAAGCTTTTGACACAATTCCCCTCTCAGGTACACTAGAAAATCCAAATGATCTCAGACTCAACTGCATGTCACCTGCTGAAATATCAACTAGCTCACAGACAGAATGCAGAAAATCAAAATATGGAAAGTTATCTTCAGAAAGAGACTAGTCACCAGTGAAGTCCCCTGGGGATTCTGTGCTGTGACCTCTCCTGTTTGGCATCTACTTTTCTCAAGTAAAAACCAATACCAAAGGGCTCTTACTGACTAAGTGTATAGATGACTGCAATCTAGGAGTAGTCATCAAATCTCCAAATAGTTTATCCATCCTGCAGGAAGGTTTGTCCCAAATAAATAACTGGTGCCAAAATCATGGACTGAAATTAAATGACAAAAGATGCATTACTGTATCCTTTGGGAAGTCATTTACCCCAGGGGAATTACTACATTGACAATACACCCCTAAGAATAAACCCACTTGCTCGGGATTTGGGAACTCAGGTGGACAGTGACCTACATATGTCCACCGTTGTAAGAAAATCTTTCAATACTGCATAACTTATAAACAAAGGGTTTACGTCTAGGGATGTCTTTGGCCTAATGAGGTCTAAGTAAAGAAGGCAATCATTGAATATAGTGCACCCTTTGAAACTGATCTGTCCAGACACATGCAATCACTGGAATGCCCACACAGATACCTTACTAAAAGGATGCAAGGTCTAAACAATATGTATTACATGGACTGACTGAAAGCCCTGTCACTACACTCAGTATCTACTGTGTTTGGCATACAAGGCATCCCTCCAACCCAATATTGAGGGATTTATTGCACATCAGCAAGCCAAATGGCTTCAGAAATACTTGATCTAGGGATCTAAACCTCTTCTTCAAATTCAACAAAATGGTTTGGAGGGACAGATAATATTTTGCAGAGGGTGACGCAGCTCTGGAACAGATTCCTCATCCACATAAAACAAAGTTCATCCATGGCCATAGTAAAGCAAAACTTGCATTTGTGGATGGAAACAGAAAATTTACCCCAGGACTGTCCCTTGTACTACTAATACAAAGAGGCAGCTTCTAAATGCATTATCCCATGCATGGGCCCCCTTAAATTATCTATGGTATGATCCCAGTTATTCACATTAGAAGTAATATATAATTATTGACTATGAGATCATTAAGTCCAGTCTCTAACCAAATGGGATAGGTTAATTTAAGCACAAAAAGGCAAACTGGCAAGATTTAAAATGGCCCACAAAGGCAGCTAGCCTAGTGTTACCTATGACCCTATAATAATGTTCAGTGCAATGGTAAGAGACTCAAGTTTGTACTGATATGCTTCACTGTTAGTCATGCAGTGTCATATAGGAGATTCTGTGATTTGCTAGGAAATGGTAAAGGATCTTGTTGACAGTTACAAGATTTGGAAAAGTGTGAGGATGTTATTTTGCTGTACAAGTATAGTTGTGATGAACTATGGAGGAATATGAATACACCAACATCTGTAACATCTGACACTCTTGGTACAGGGTCTGAATAAGTGGTAGGCATTGAAACCCAGAAGGGTGTGTTATCACTGCACTGAAACCATGCTTCAGTGATAACACAGAGGTATCTTCTAGGAGGCCACTTTCTTATTTAAGCTTCTTGTAGTGAACAGTGCTACTTTTACACTGTCTTCATTTTATCTGGCTAGGCTGGCAGATGGAACAGCCTGACGTTCACTCTGATAGAAGTAGACAGTAATGCCCTAACTAACATACCCTCCACATAACCTCTAGAAACTTGATAACATACCACCTCTTGATAAAGGCCCATGATACACAGAAACACAAGGGAGTGCATGACTAGGCTTATAAAAGTCCTGGAGATTAATAGTCTAGTATATACCCATAAACCTGTGAAATGCACTACGGGGATGGAAAATGTTTTTGCCAATATAAGAAAGCTCAGAAGAGAGATATGCAAGCCATCCCTTGCAATGCAGCTGGGACTGTTGACCAGATCCTCCCAAGCAGACACACCTGACCCCTGTGGAATGAGAAAAACTAAGCTAATTGTTGAAGTCAATGATCACCTGTTTATATTGTGCCATAATTCTTGGTGAACACTGCTCAGATTTGCATGACAACCTCAAATGCATATTCTGACAGGCCCCCAATGTTTCTCTTCATATCATCCATGATGTGTCTCTCAAGTCATTCGTACCCACATCAAAAACAACCATGTTGTTATGTATATGGAGAAGGAACTGCTCCAATAACTGTTCGTATCCTGGCACCTGAAAGGCAGCACCACCACCCTTTCTTTGCACAGTAAAAAGCAAAGCTATGAATAAAAAAAAAAAAAAACATTTTCATTACCTGTGAAATGAGAGAGGTGAGGGTGTAAATTTATATTTTTTTTATTTAGGGTGATAAGAAAATATTTCAATGTTTTCCTGAAAAGGAGTAACTCATTTTCCATTTGTGAATAGCTCCTGCATTTCCCAATGGATTTTTTTTTAAGTCTACCCTTGGTGTTGTGAGGGAGCTTCATCCCCTGAAAAAAAAATTAAAACTAATCGCTTTCCTTGTAACATTGGTCTTAGGGCACAGTTAGTGTAAAACTTGCTTTTTTCTGATCGTATATATGCCTCATGTTAGCGAGAAGCTGCTCTTTGCACAGCAGCAATTACTGGTGCCTTGTTTACGTGCAATTACCAGAAGTTGAAATTTCCCTATAAAAAACACCTCGGACTTTACCTCAGTCCCGTGTTACTCACAAGGCAACTAGTTTGTGTGGTGAGCAACATTAATGCATTTAGTTGGGACTTTTTAGGTCTACCTTACGTTATTATAGCAAGTAAGATTATTGCTATTCAGAGAGCATCTGGTTTAGCACTAGACAGCATCGCTGGTTAGGTCAGCTGCAGAGTACACCAAGTAAGCACCATTCTCTCATCCAGTTATAAACACTCTCCACTCCTATCCTTTCAAGAACACATGAGGACCTGCAACCATAGAAAGGCACTTTCCTGCTATCCAGCTTGGTGAACATGAGCATCCTGAGGCAATGAAACAACTGTCTTACATGCACTGACAACCACTTAATTCTCAAACAGACCAATACAGTATGTGAGAGATGTAGTTAAACATTGACACTGGAGGCTAGACACAAAACACAACAAACAGGTTGTCAACAACTCAGAAACATCACTCAGTGCACCCACAAATGACCACACATACAGAGAACCACATATATAGAAGTGCTCATATGTAACTTGCCCAAACCTCAAATACCTCTCAGATGCAGTCCTCAGAAACTCTTATGCACACAAACAAGATAATTCCCATCATAGCACATAAAGCCACATCTCATTGTGTCTAAACAACCAAGCCCATAATGTGAAACAGTCCACAATCCAATATTCTAGTCATAGGACACTCCATTGTGAGACACACTAATGTCCTTCTTACCAGACTGAATAAGGGAAAGGTTACATTTATCTGCCTGTCAGAGGCCATGATTTGACAGATCATGCAAGCACTCATGTCACTTATCCCCCAAATACCAGTACGACTCAGCCATAGTCCATGTGGGTGTGAATGACCTGAGATGCACCTCCTTGGACTACATTAAAAGAGACATGATTGAGCTCTCAGAATATGTGTCACAAGCAGGTATGAGCCTAGCATTGAGCAGCATTCTATTCTACCATCTCCAAGGATGATGCCACAATACCACCAGAAAATGATCGACTAACAATTGGCTTAGCTACTGGTGTCAATCCAAAGGGTGCCAATACTTGTCAGCCTGAGGGGACATGGTTTACAGGCCACTCTGTTTTTCTAGTGATGTTCTTTACCTGTCACCTCTAGGCTTTTAGATACTGGCCAAAACATTATCTACCCTATAGTACTTTTTTTTTTTTTTTTTAAAGACAATGCCAAACAGACAAACCTTCCAACATAACAAAAGCTGTTCAATGTTAGGAGACTCACCAAGAAACTGCCTGCCCTGGAAGTTCTACTCACCCCGGAGAATGCTGATGCCTGTGCAGTTCCTGGAGAATGCTGACATCTGTGCAGTTACTAAAACATTGTTCAAAGCCACCGAAGGCACTCCCGGCACTGCATGGCTACACCTTTCATAGGTTCATAGGTAGGTACTAGGCTGTCTGCCCGAGGGCATTTATAAGCCTAGCCAGAGTGTGTTGGCTTTCGCCGCCCCATTGATTAAATTAACTGATCCTCTGTCAAGCAGAGCCAATGAAGTGATCCCAGGTGTATTTTCTGTTACCCATCCACTTGTCAAGGTTTCTCTTGAAGAGTGTTAGTGAAGGGTTCTGCCTGATGTCATTTGGAATTTTGTTCCAAAGCATGGGGAGTCTCTATGACAGGAATCTATCCCTCCAGCATGTTCTATTTATTGTGGTGAGGTTTAGCTCACAAGAGCACATGGCTCACAGTGACTTGGGTTTCTTAAGGTGGAGCATGTCCATCAATTCTGAGTTGGACATGGCTTTGTAAGTCAGGCAGAGATCACCTCTGAGTAAGCGATATGCCACTGAGTACAGCCGGAGTTTTTTCAGTTGTGCTGCATAGGACATATGTTTGAGACCATTAATCCTCTTGGTGAGGTACTTTTGTGGTCTTTACAGCTGTTGGAAGTGTCTTGCAAGGTACGTCCCAAATGAGGCATTGTACTCTATGATGGGTCTAATGAGTGATGAGTAGAGGGGCACTATAACCTCTTTATTTCTAGATGCAAACCCTTTAGTAATTAGATGGGCCACATAGAAAGATTTCATAACTACTTTGGCAATATGATTGTCAAAGGAGAGATTACTCTCTACCTGGGTCCCCAGATCTCTTATTACCTCTTCTGTATTAAGGGAGCTGCCACCTATGTGGTAATTCGTGGGTGTTTTGTTTTTCCCAAATGGGATGACTATGCATTTTATGGCATTTAGCTTGAGGCCATGACTTTGACACCAGGTGTCTGTCTCAGTAAGACACTTTTGGAGGATGTCCGTGTCAGCCGGAGAGTCAATTATGGCTCCCAGTTTGCAGTCATTGGCAAACCTGGTTAGCCATAGTCCTCCTGTGTTTGCCTGTACTTCTGAGAAGTATATGCCAAACAGTAGGGGTCCCAGGACCAAGCCTTGTGGGACACCACTTGTGACTGGTTTAGAGTCGGACCTGGACCCAGTATTCTTACCGTGTAAGTTCTGTCTGTAAGCCAGTTGGTAACCCATCTCGTGACGTAGGGGTTTATGTTCAGGCTGGTGAGTCTTTCTGTAATACCAGAGTGGGGAATGGTGTCAAAAGCCTTGGTGAGGTCAAGGTAGGCTGCGTGAACCACCTTTCCCTTGTCTATGGCCTTGGTGGCTGTCTCGAAGAAGTCAACCAGGTTTAGTAGGCATGATCTGCCCTTAACAAAGCCAAACTGGGTCGGGTCAAGTGTTTGGAGGTTCCCAAGGTCTTTGTTAATGAGTTCCATGATGATGCGCTCCATACCCTTGCAGACCAGGCTAGTCAGGCTTATGGGATGATAGTTACCAGGGTCAGTTGTGGCCCTTCCTTTGTGGAGAGGAATAACCATTGCTGTGCGCCATTCTATGGGCACTTAGCCTGTGGAGAGGCTGAGGTTGAACAGCGTGTTTAGGTGGGGGGTTAGTTTGTTCTGTAGTTCGTGCAAGACACATACATACATTTCGACCATGCACTGAACATGAAAGAGAAAAGGCAGAAGTGTATCTATCTACATAAAGGATAAGCACACATCAAGGCTGATCAAACAGTAAGACACGTTTGAGCTACTCCATGTCCAAATAACCATGGGAAAAATCCATTACCATATTCTTGCTAGCTACAGGCCCCCCACCGTAAGTTCATAGATAGGTACTAGGCTATCGACCCTAGGGCCTATACAAGCGCAGCCAAAAAGTTACCTTGGATTTTGCCACCCAAGAAAATTATTTTCCTGTGCCATTGTCGAGCAGAGCCACAGAAGTGATCCCCGGGGTGAATTTCCTATTTCCCATCCAATCATCAAGATTTTTCTTGAAGAGTGCTAATGAGGAGTTTTGTTTGATATAGATAGGTAGTTTATTCCAGAGTATGGGAAGTCTCTTGGACAGGAATCTATCCCTCCGGCATGTTCTGTTTATTGTGGTGACAAGGTTTAGGTCCCTAGACTGTGTAGCTCGGAGGGATTGGGATTTCTTTAAGTGGAGCATGTCCAACAGCTCTGGGTTTGACATAGCTTTGTATGTTGGGCAAAGATCACCTCTGAGTAGGCAATATGCGATGGAGTAAAGCTGGAGTCTTTTGAGACGGTCTGCATAGAGCATCTGTTTGAGGCCAGTAATCCGCTTTGTGAGGTATTTCTGCGGCCTTTCCAGTTGTTGTAGATATCTTGTGAGGTACATACCAAAAGGGGCGTTGTACTCTATAATGGGTCTAATGAGTGATGAGTAGCGGGGAACAATGACCTCTTTTTTCTGGATAAGCAACCTTTTGTGATGAGGTGTGCCACATAGAAGGATTTCCTGACTACTTGGCGATGTGATTTTCAAAGGAGAGACTACTGTCCACCTGTGTCCCAAGGTCTCTTATCACACTTTTCGTGTTAAAGTATACTACCGCCTATGTTGTAGTTCATGGGTACAGAGTTTTTACCAAAGGGGATGACAATGCACTTTTTGGCATTGAGCTTGAGGCCATGGCTTTGACACCAGGCATCTGTCTCAGTGAGACCCTTTTGTAGGATGTCCACATCGTTAGGAGTTTTGATTATGGATCCTAGTTTGCAGTCTTCTGTGAACTTCATTAGCCAAAGTCCTTCTGTATTAGCCTGTACTTCTGAGAAGTAGATACCAAACAGGAGAGGACCCAGGACTGAACCTGGTCTGAAGTCAGATTTGGAATCTGCTACTTTCACAGTGTGGGTTTTATCAGTGAGCCAGTTGGCAACCCATCTTGTGACATAGGGATTTATACCTACTTTAGTGGGTTTATCTATAATTCCACAGTGGGGGATGGTGTCGATAGCCTAGGTAAGATATAGAAAGGCTGTGTGAACCACCTTACCCTTGTCTACGGCTTTGGTGACTGCTTCAAAGAAGTCCATCAGGTTTAGGAGACATGATCTGCCTTTTACAAACCCGAACTGGGTGGGGTCCAGAGTTTGGAGATTACCAATGTCTTTGTTGGTAAGTTCCATGACGATACGTTCCAAGGCCTTGCAGACCAGGCTCGTCAGGCTAATTGGGCGGTAGTTCCCAGGGTCCGTGGTGGCCCCCCTTTGTGGAGTGGAATAACCATTGCTGTGCGCCATTCAGTGGGCACAAAGCCTAAGGTGAGGTTATGATTGAACATAGTACTTAGGTGGGATGCCAGTTCATTCTGTTCATGTAGAACACAGCCTGGGATGTTGTCTGGTCCCATGGATGCTATGTTCTTGGCTTTGGAGAGTGTGGTTTTTATCTGTGCAGCTGTGATTACAGGAACTTTGCATTCTTCCGGTATAGAGATGGGCCCTTTAGGGGGTGAGAGGGGTGTTGCAATTGAGATTCTTGACATAGCTATAGAATGTTTTGTGGTTGTCTTTAGAATCAGTGGCAATTTTGTTTTTGTAACTAGCTTTGGAGGATTTTATGAGGGATTGCAGCTTCTTACTGAGGCTGACCAGGGAGCTCCTCCACTCATGGGATTTTACTCTCTTTTGCAACAGCTTCTTCCTTCTGTTGTACAGTTTGTTTATGGCAGGGGCTTCCTTTTTTTGGAGGATAGTATCTTGGTTCTGTTTGGGATAGCATGATCCATGCACTCGTGTAAGTGCTTATAAAGTGCAATTGTGTAGGATTCAGTTGTCCATCTGCATGGGTGTCATGAAGTTCACTACTTCTGTCTTAAGAAGCATGAAATTGGCTTTGGAGAAATTTTTTACTGTGGTTTCCTTAATGGTGGGTGGGGGCAGGATGTGGATATCTAGGGTGATTAGCTTATGGTCAGATCGGACCAATGAGGCGTTGACTTCAGGTGTGGATCACCGGTCACTCATGTTGGTAATGACTAGATCTAGGATATTCTTTTCCCTGGCAGGGTTGTGTATAAGTTGATCCAGGGCATTGGAGTTTATGAATTCCAGAAAGCGTTGAGCGAAGGAGTTGGTACATGAATAGTTTTCCCAGTTAATGGTGGGGTAGTTGAAATCACCCATTATTAGGGTGTTTGGCTGAACCCTAATATTTTCCAGTACATCAAGAAAAGAGGATTGGGAATCCTGGGGCATGGTGGGGGATCTGTAGCAAGCTACAATTTGGATTGCAGTTTTGCCAAGACTTAGTTGCACTTGGATAACCTCGGATGCATTATGCTGAGCAACTAGCCTGGAGGTGTGGATATCCTTAATGAATATGGACACACCTCCGCCTTTGGTGTTCTGGTCCAGGTTACATGGCCGGAAAGTGTGGTATGAGTTATAGCCTGGTAGTGCAGGAGTGCTCTCTGGAGCCTTGAACCAGGTCTCAGTCACTGCACAGATATCGATGTTCTCCATTTTAAGGAGTGCCTCGAGAGAGTGCATTTTGAGAGTTAGACTTCTAGCATTGAGTAGAATCACCCTCAATTTTTGCTTGCCTGTTCCTGTTACGGTGGTGAATTTGTCATTTGAACCTTGCCTAAAAAAGGCACTATAGGGGTGGCAAGAACCTTAGCCAGTATCCAGAATCCCAGGGGTGACAGGTGCAGGCCATCTCTGGCAAAGCATCGTGGTCTGTAGACCATGTCATCCCAGGCAGACAGATACTGGATACCATGAACCAAGAAACCTGTGCATCATACTGAAGTTACTAGAATCACTCACCGTCCATCCCAATATAATTTTAACTACCTCTTGGTTAACTGGGAGGCATACACGACCGCTAACATGTAGGCTCAAAGATTTCTTGACTTTGCAAATTCAAAGCAGCTGTCAGCACAGCCACAAGGGGAACAAATATCCTGTATCTGGTACTCACAAATATTGGAGAGTGCTGCAACCCCCCCCCCCCATAATATCCTCATTAGTAAGATCAGATCACAAAGTGGTCTCCTTTGAAATAAAAGAGAAACTTATCCCCCCACCTTACCTCAAAAACTTTTAAGAACTCCTCTAAGGTAAATTACCCCCACTAAGGGGTGGTACAGGTAGCATCCAAGCTCCTCCAAATGCAAAAAACACAGAAACCTATGCAAAGGTTTACACAAAAACCTTGTATGACCATATAAACAACTGCATGCAAACTGCAGTAACAAACCAAAATAAACCCAGGTCAAACTGCAAAAACAAGCCACCCTGGTGGACCCCTGGTATTAATAGGTTGTACAACAAATTAAAGGAAATCCTGCTGAGAAGAAAAAGGAAATGTGCATGACTGAGCAAAAAAATCCCTCTTCAGTCTAAACAAGCAAACCAGGGAACTAGTCAAGCCTCTGAAAGCAAACTTTGAGGTAAAAACAGCTTTGAAAGCTAAAGATAGCCATATGCATTTTTCAGTTATGTGCACAATCTTAAGGGCAACTCACAAAAATGTGCTGACCGAGAAATTCATCTCAAATTTCATCTCCCCATCATGCCCCCATTCTCCCTCAAAAATACCTTTCACCACTCCACTGCATGTTATTACCAAAGAACAGGTTGCCACTGTGCTTTCTTAGAAAAACAATACAGCTTCAGTGGGGCTTGATTATATACCAGGATGCCTCTTAAATAGCTTATATCAGGACTTATCAGGCCAGTTATGATCTCTAGTTAACCACAGCCTCTGGAAGGGCTTTGTCCCGATATAGTGGAGGACAGTAAAAGTCATTCCTCTGCATAAAGGGGGACCATCTACTGACCCGGGACATTAAAGACCCATAAGTGTCACTTACATGTAAGGCCATGGAAAGAATAATTATAGACCCGATAAACAAGAAACCTCCAAACACTGGACCCGACCCAATCTGGCTTTGTCAAGGGCAGGTCATGCCTACTGAATCTGAAGGATTGAAAGTATAACCATGATTCAGACATAAGCAAGATAATGGTGGGTTATTAAGATATGTAGACAACACTTACACCCATAATAGTACTATAATTAAAATGTTAATTATGACTTTCACATATTTCTATATTTGAACCCTTGACACTATGCCAAACCATTTTACATATGCGAATTACATCAGCGCACCACTTAGGAAATGTTACTTCCTAACCTTGATTTTACTGTTTTGAATGGACAGTCACAAAACAATGAGGCAAGAGAAACCATAGGTATCAGGCTCCATCAAAGTAATAACAATTTTAACATTACGTAAGGTGTACGTTACAGCCAGCAGCATAACAAATGATCCAGTGCAGAACAGAGATGCCTTATGTAAAGCAGTTATGTGACATGATTTACACAGTGGTTATGAAGGTAGGAATATTTGGTTAGCATTCCTACTACCAATATTCATAATTGGAATATCATCTGGGGTGTACATTCAACTCTTCACCCTGTTGAAGAGAATATTAGCCTGCCTGTAGGTAGCACTGTAAAGCTAAGCACAGTAGCATGAAGGGGAACAAAGTACTGTGTCATAAGGTAAAAACTCACCAGATTTTGCCCTGAGTTGTGTACCTCCATTTCCCCTAAGTTACATGTGCTGCTTGGCACCAGACATTGCACAAATGTGGAAGAGAAAAACTGAAGACACAAAAGGAGGAGGATCCATAGACAGGGAGAGAGGGAGGTAGGGGCCAAGTACATTATGGCAAAAGGTGGATAATGGTGGCTCAAAACAATATGTTGGCAACAGCTACACACAAAACAGAGTATTAAAAACCCATCAATAGCAGTTTGCTAATGCCTGGATTAGAAGTCTTGAAAGTATGCAAAAAGCAGTTTAGAGATCTGAGCATTATCTCAATACACCAGAAAGGAATACCTGGTTCAAATCAGAGAGAGAGAACAATGGAGAGAGATAGATGGATAGAGAAACTGCAACAGTATTGATTATGGTACATTTAGGGCCCTATTTGTGGTGTGTCACTCTTAAGGTTTTTTTCATTATTACTCTGTCATGCTCCATACAATAGGCTGCTTGCTATAGGGAGCAAGTAGAGTTGAGAGAGTAGAAACAAGATTAAGACATAGGCAGGCTAAGGATGGTTTACAAAATCTCCCTACTGGGGATGGAATGTTTTGGCAAATGCTTTCTTGCTGCATTGTTCAAATACTATGTTAATGAAATGTAAGTGGCGATAAATACAGATATTTGCAATTAAACATATGATAGGAATCTAAAATGTTATGAAATAATTTGACATGCAGCTGGAATTAAACCCATGACAATAAGCAAAAACATTAGTTGACAGATAGGGGAATTATTTCAACCCACCACATAGAAACTTCTAGGTCACTACATCCAGCAGTCTAATAACCAACAGAGTAACTTTTTAAAGTAATGTCTTTACGCTGTCATTACTCTGTATTCCCACAGCAAACCAAATTTAAGCATGTATGTATGAAATAAACATTGCTAGTGTAGCTGAAATTAAAATCATCAGCTTTTGTCATAAGAAGTAAAATCCTACTCAATGTCACTTAGAAGTGATACATGATGTCAATCTCTTCACAAATGCTGTGGACAAAAAGGGAAGGCTTTTCAATGGGCAATTTCTAGCCATGAGTGTTGTATGTAATTGTATTTTTTGAGTGAATTAAAGTGTGAAAAAGAGGCTGAAGGGACATTGGTGAAAATGGGAGTGGCAAGTAGACACTAAGACACAGGGGAAAGAATACAGGAATTCACAGGATGGTGGTTGGAGAGCACCACAGCTATCCAGTTTTTTATAACATAAATATAGAATTCACACCAGGGATGGGTGACAATAGAATCATGTTGTATTGGATCAACCGTGTCAAGATGACACGCAAGTGAAATGGAGAGCTTTATATGGGATATAATTTTTTTTTTTTTTTTTTTTTGTGGGACAAGTGCCAATTTTCTGTGCTTTTTTTGGAGAAACAAGAATGTTGGAGAAGCTGATTAGGAATGAAATAGGTAGGTAGGGTAGGTTAGGCAGCAGTTGCAGACATACAGGACAGGACAGAAAAGGATGGTGATGGACACAAAGGTTTGTGTGACATCATGATTGGGAATAGATAAGGGACGTCAAAGGCACATCCACATCTATCTCCTCAACACCCCACCTTTGTGCTCTAAATGGAACACTATCTCTACCATTGCCTGCCATGTCAAGCTAGAAATATGGATCGGAATTGATGCTCAATTCAGATCTCATATATAACAGCAATAGCTTGCCAGACACACTGGTACTACTTAAATCAAAAAACACAGAAGGTGTGAAAAATAGCCGTGAGATTTGGCTCTGTGTGGTGCTGAAACTACTGATACATGTTCCAATTGTTAAACAATGAAATGCTTCATGATATTTGTTAGAATCATGTTTGCTGGGTGAAAAATTGTATGACATGATATATTTGCCTGTTGGGAGTTACACACTGGTAAGCTTGAATAGTACCACCTGGGAATCAAATCTATGAGAACAAAAAGGATACACATGTAAGCATTGCTTATTAACTGTCAGTATCAGAGGAGAACTTGTATCTAACATGGTAATTAGAGCTATGGTAATGTAACAATGACTGGAGACATATTTCTGAGGTGCCTTCATGTGCAGGACTTTAGTCATGGCACTGCGTTTCTATGTAAAAGCCAGTATTTGTGTTTGTAAATACATTTCAGATGCATCTAGTTGAGTAACCTGAGTAACATATGTTGGGTTATGTTACAAGAATATTCTAAAATGTAATAACTTATAATAATTATAACAAAAAAATGCACATATCATACCTATGCAGGTGCATTCTAAATGAAATATCATTATTTATTTATTTATTTATTTATTTAATTTATTTATTGACATTTAGTGGCCAGGAAATTCCATTAGGTCAGAAACCCATTTTCAGTGGCGGCCTGGGGAGAAAAGCTCCACAATGAGTAAAATAACATCAGATTACAGTAGTTATACAATTTTAGAAAGAAAGACTTTAAACTATTTAAAAAATATAGACAACAATTATCACATCATAACAAACTGTTTTACAAATACCGTCTCACCTTTTATTTAATACAGAGGTGAAGGTAAAGACATTTTGTAGAAAAAAAGAAATTATATTTAATTCAATTTAAGTACAGTGCATTAAAAACTGAGCTGTACACTAGTACCCACTCACTATATACATTTTTTATTTCACCAGGGAATGAGTTAGGGAGAAATAGTAGGTGGATTGGTCATTAGTGATTGGCTATAGCTTTAGATAGAGGGAGTAATAACGGAAAGGTTATGGGGGTCTGGTATTAAGGGAGCAAGGACATGTGGGGTTGTTAAGATAGTATCTTTTTAGTGAGGATTTAAAAGCATTAAGAGTATCTAACAAAGTAATAGATGTTGGAAAAGCATTCCATAATTTAGCTATGGAATAGAAGTATAGGCTTTGTCCTGCTCTTTTGTTTGGTTTTAATATGATCAGAAGTTGTTTATTTGTGGACCATAGATTTCTAGAGTGGCTATAGGGTTGAAGAGTTGACAGTAGAGCAGGGCATTTCTCTGGGTTATATATTAGCTTGTGAGCAGAGATATTTGGGTGTAACTGAGGTACTGGGAGAATTCATACCAATTAAACATTTTGATAGGTTGGCAATGATGGGTAGAGTGCTGCAACCTGGAGGCAAATTTTGCAGTTTTGTAGTAGCAGCATTGTAGTTTATTGAAGAGGGAGGAATGAAGGTTTGTGAAGATGGGAGTACCATAAAAGAAGGAGGGAAGTAGTAAGACTTGGCCAGCTTGTTTCTGTGGGTCCATCCAGCTACCTTTGATGCCTGTAGACTTTTAAATATCATTATTTTCATGTTTAACATAATTTTCACACATTATATTGGGCTTCTATAGCAAGCATTACTGAAATATTTATTGCAATAAACATACAGTCATGATACTCATTTATGTTTAATGTTATATTCATAATCAAAATGTTGTGACAAATGGCATTCTGAGCTACTCTGTAAAAGTATGTGTAAACTGGAAACACTGCATTACCTGTCTTGTTTCTCTAACCTCATTTCACTTACACCTTATGATGCACAGAAAGTCACCTGACAGATGAATTTTCTTCACTAAGTACTATCTAGAGTACTGATGGCCACACACAAGCTCCAGGCTCTTTTGTGCTACAGAAGGCTGCCCAAATTAAATTTTTCATTTTTTTTCCTTAGGAAGTGAATAATCTGCATGCTACTAAGCAGAATATAATGCAAAAGACTTTTACAAAATATTAAAAAATACCTTGTATTCAAAGTAATATAAGGAAAAAGCTGTTATAGCATTCACATGATGCACTCACACTTTTCATATCTGCTTGCAACATCACAAGTAGTATTTAGGCTGCACATCATCAGGATTACATGTAATAGCAATTGCTCTAAATGGGGATACAGAATGACAGGCCTTTCTTGAAAGAGTACATATAATTACTCATGACATCAACATTTACAATATGTTGTATAACTGTCATGATGAATGATAGTGAGATATGGATCAGTTAGTTCTCCAGTTTATATGACACATATGTCCACATTACTCATTATTGTATTTATACTAGCACACTCTACAAAATGTCGTATGTCACAACATCTATAGCACATATTGTTATACATAGTGAGAAGTCAGTTTGCAATAACATCTCTGTCCTGCAAATTCACATGGACTACAGGTAAGATTTTTATCATGTATCACAGACTTTAGCTTGCTCATTTTATATACAACACTGGGATTCAATATTTTTTCTAAATCAAGTCATAAAAAAGTCTGTAAACTAAATTTGAACCCTGCACCATCTGCCTTATTTATCTAAACTCCCTTCAAATACACCTTGCTCCACAGAGCTAGTTAATTGACTGGTAGAATGTATTCAGTGAGATACTAATCAAAGTGCTGATGGCTTCACAATGGCAACATGCTCCATTACACTGCAGAAAGTATTTGAAATTAATTGTTTCACTTTTTTCTTTAGGAAGTGAAATATGCTTGTGCACTGCAGAATTGTAAAAGACATTAAAAATAGGAAACCATTAAATGAAAATTACATCAATCAAAGGGTATACATAGCAATGACTAAGAGAAGAACTACATTATGTTTCCACATTTATCCTTCTCACATCTCCTTGCCACATCAGAACTTTAATTTCTGGCACACATTATCAGAACTGTATGCAATGCAAAATAGTAAGAAATGGGATAGACATCAGCTCGCATGTTGTTAGCTATACTGAGAATAGATGAGTTTCAAACAACAGCACAATGATATAACAAAATGTGTCTCAATATGTATTCAGACCCCCCCCCCAGTAAAATTATCACTCAAATGGACTGGAACCCTTCCTCACCTGTCTTCTTATACTATGTGATGCAGAGAAAGTTATATGATTAAAAAGTCACATAATATACTCTCAATGACTTAACCCTTTTCTTTTCAAAATCACTTTATAATTATTTTTATCATTGATGCTGGGAAAATTGCAAACATTTAATTTGGCTTCCCACCAATATTCTTTTGAATCCAACACATCTTTGGCATCAAATTGTTCTTTGTAATTAAACACTTGGTCAATAACTGAAAAATTAAAATTGACTTTTATATTTATATTTCCAAGCTTTTCTGCAACACACCTCACCAAAATATTGCTTAAATCAATTTTTAACAGCCTGCAAATGCTCATATACCCTTGTATGAAACTCCCTAACATTTCTTCCTATATAAAAAGCTGAATATAGTCCATACCTCACTATATATATTACAAATTTTGATATGCATGTATATTTATTAAATAACATAAATATTCTTGCTGCTATCTGAATGTTATTCCCTTCCATTGTATATTTGCAATAAATGCAGCTTTAACACTTATGAATTCCTTTCATTAATTTTGAAGCATTTTTATCTATCAACCCATTTCTATAAAAACGTTACTTCAAATGTTTACCTCTACTGGAAACAAAAAATTGACTATTTCCTATGTTGTTTTTTTTTTAATCTGGAAAATACATAAGGAATTTCCAGTTATCACTTATAACTTTCTTTATACTATCTTTAGCCATGACATTTTCTAGTAGACAAGCTAAATAAAAATCTCTCTTCTCTTTTTCTGCTTTTTTATTTAAGTCTTGCTCTATCACTTTATCAGTCTTAGCTTCCAAATTTATTTACTTTTGAACTTCATTTATTGCATTATCCACCATTATTTTAGGGTATTCCCTTTCATAAATTTTCACCTCCTTTATTTCACAATCCGATCTAAGGAAATCAGAATCATCCATAATTCTGCTTATCCTTGTGAATTGACTTTTAACAATATTTCTCTTTAGATTAACATGATGCATGCTGTTGAAATGTAGTTAAGAATTGCTTTGGACTTCTATTTTGAAAACGTTCACCTTAAAATGATTCCTACATTTATAGATAGGTACATACAAAAAAATGATACTTTTCATTTTCCATTTCAGCATTAAAAGTAAACTTTAAATAATCTGTTACATTGTTCAGGTATGAAAAACACTTGTTTTAGGGAATCTATACAGTAGTTCCTTTCCACAAAATAAATACATCATCTATAAAGCTTTTATATAAAACTATATACTTGAAAAATTCAGATTTATACATACATTCTCCCAACCCATCATTAAAATGTTTGCATAACTGGGAGCATAGCAGCCCTCTTGCCACTCCATGTACCTGTTTGTATGTAACATTGATAAAGGTAAGAAAATTATATGTCAAAATAACATCCAAACTTTTAGTAAATAACCTCATTTGCTCCTTCATAAAAAGACCTGAGGAATGCATCTTTTTTTACTACTTCAAGTCCTATTACCTGAGAGGTGCATTTTCTACACTGAGTATTACCCAGAGTGCTGATTTATGTGCGCTGGTACAAGTCCCCTTCGTGCTACAAAAAGTAGCCCAAATTAGATGTTTCACTTTTTTTTTCCATAGCAAGTGAACTCTATTTCACGGCTATGGACCTCTGCCATTCAAGAGTGGGCAACACCAAATGGAGCACAAATGATGAACAGAAAATTAAAACAAATGCTTAAATAGAGGGAACATTATGAAATGAGTAGTTAAAATGTGCAGTTTTGATGTTCCTTGAACCTTATCTTACAACATGAACATATGTGCCATTAACATCATTACATTCACACCGACAGTACCCTCTCTGGAACTGAACCAAAACACTAGAGGGCATTTACAACAAACACTTGATATTATTATTAGTATACACCACAGTTACAGACATATACTTTAGAGAGAAAAAATGAGGTTGCATATACACATGATGTGATATAGTATCAATACACATTACAGGTGTTACAGAACCAAGTTCTGAAAGTTGTCCTGTGTAATTTGCAGTTAGATGTGTTGATGCCTGTGATATTGCAATAGTTAAGGAAATCTTTCCTCACACAATATAAAATATAGCATTGCAACACTGCAGCTCTTTTCTTCTCTTTATTTCATGAGCACTGTTTCCATATATTTGCTTCTCTAACAAGACTGTTATGTGATTTGCCTTGTAGCTGATATATATTTCAATTAATAATGTTGTTCTTTAAGACTGCAAACACAGTGTACTCAAGGGCACAAAAGTTAACCCTTTGAAATGTCTTGACCAGTAGAATGAGTCCCAAAATGTGGAGATGAAAGGGCCAATAGATCGGACTTGTATATATCAAGTCCAAGATGCCATTTGTCAGAATATTCCATTTTCTCCAAAGTATGGCAATTTCTGAGTTGGTATATATAAGCTCGTGGGGGGGGGGGGCTTGCCCCACCTTCAAAAATAAGTTTTAAGAAAAAGAGTGATTTTCAAAATTCTCTGTTCTCTAGGGTTTTGTTCTTCTTCTTTTTTTGGCTTTTCATCAGTATGCATTTTGAGTGCAGAGATTTCAATAGGAAGCTAGCACAAAGTGCAGTCATAAGCAAATCATAGATATTTTAGTCATTCAATGTGCTCAGAGACCTTCTTGTAAATCCCTTCTCCATGCCACCTCCCCCCCCCCCCCGGTAAATGTATATCAAAGAGGACTGACTGTGAAACCCTGCTTATTCCTGTGATCAGACTAATCATTCACACTTGGAGGCCCTTAGCAGATAACACTTCTTAACTCTCATACTTGCACAAGTGGGGCATGTGGATGCAATCATGTAGATCCTTACATCATGTGTATCTGCCCTGCACTTAGTGCAGACTGGGAATTCATGATAATTTGCATGTTAACAGTGCTGAGAGGGCTGAATCTGCACTATATACAGGTAATCATGTAGGCAAGGAACTTATATCCTAGGGGGGGAGACTGTTTAGATCTGGAGAGCTTGATATTGCTATTTGTCTTGAAAACTTGTAGCTACATTTAGCAACTTACTTGCTTTAAAGGTAGGTTGCTGATTTTACAACGTGTATTTTATCATTACTGATGGATTGCATTTCACAATACAACTACTTGCTTAATGTTTGCATTATTCTGAGTAGCTGTTGGTATAGCCATGTACAGAAGTTCTTTTATGACCCTTAAAAGGTTTTCTAAATAATGCTAACATTTAAGCAGAAGCTTAATCTAGGAAGCTGAACCCTCAGTGCAGATGATATTTGTATTACTTTTTACTAATATAATGGGTTTTGCATTATTAGCTCTCAAAAATCTGTTAAGCCTGTGATATGTACCTGGCTGCCCTCCACAGAAGGTAATATCACACATTTTTTTGGTCCTCTCAGACCTCATGGTTACTGGCCCAGCTCCCAGTACCCAATGTCCACACTGGGTCTACCAGCTATGCTCCAACCCCCCTGGATATATTGCATTTTTTCTGGGGCCAGCTGTGGATCCTGAGTGTGTCATGGGAACTGGGCTCATCAGTGCTTCCATCCAGGGATTTTATATGGCCTACCCACTTCCCTTTTCCCACCCACTGCACTCACTGTTTACATCCAAGTGTAACTTCCCCATTTGGCCCACCTCCCCTTAGAAAATGTATCAGTGTGCATCCTCTTCCCTAGGATGGCACACCCATCCCTTCCCTGCCACTCTGTCACTCACCTAAGATGTTAACTGAACTTAGGTTGACTGGACCACAGTTAGGGGTTTATCCCTTTATGCCACTAGAGTGGCTTATCACACAAAATTGTTATCCATTTTGTTCAGGTGTGCAACATCTTTGTTAATGCTGCAATATGCTGCAGAGCTACAGAAATGTATGTTCTCTTAGCTCTTTTTGCTTGCTTTCTTTCATTGGCAGTTGTGGGGGGGATTCAATATTAAGTTATGTGTACTCATAATGAGCCTTACTTTTTTCATGCATTTTGTGTATGATGGATGGATACAGTCATAGATATTTTTGTTTTAACAATCCTTTTTGGTTTACTTATGCATTTTTTCCTTTTGTGTTTCCTTTCATACAGGACCATGGCAGCCAAGTCATCTGCACACCATAAACTGCTATACACTGACACTGAAAATGAAGTGATTATTCAGGCATTATGTCCCCATGGGTCACTCCTCTTGACTAGTCCTCCTGTGACCATATGTGGGAGCAGGTGGTTAACAATGTCAAAGCAGTCTGAGGCCATGGACATATATATTCCAAAATAAGACATATGGCCAGTGTTATGATCACAGAGACCAGATATTGGACAGCTGCAATTCACAGTGATTGTATGGCTGAGAGGGAGGCAAGGAAAGTCCTGTTACTGAGCCACCAGTGACTGAGACAGAAGAGTTCCTGTCCACTGTCAGAAAACCAGACAGCTCAACACAGCGTTCACACAGAATCACTGATGTTGGGGCTGATGTAGAACTTCCAGGCATGCTATATAATTAAATAACTATCATTGTAAATATATATATATATACATATATATATATATATATATATATATATATATATATATATATATGTCAAATATCATATGTTATGTGTGTGTGTGTGTGTGTGTGTGTGTGTGTGTGTGTGTGTGTGTGTGTGTGTGTGTGTGTGTGTGTGTGTGTGTGTGTATGTATATATATATATATATATATATATATATATATATATATATATAGAGAGAGAGAGAGAGATAGAAGGGTAGGATAGAAGGGACACTGGCTGAGAGTGAAAAGGCAGTGGGAAGAGGGACAAGTCAACCAGACAGTAAAGTTTTGTATGAGATGTGTCTTATTCTGTAGCTGTAAAGGCTATTGTTTTCAGTTTCTTGTGTCATTTGCTTTATGATGCTTATCATCCATATTTCCTGTCCCTTTTTGATATCTTGACACATCTATATATCTTACTGAATGACCACCTGCATATGGTAAGCACATCTTCTGTATTCTTATTAATGTACAAAGGTAGATGTATGTGTAAATGAAAACTACTTGCTTTCATTGCATTAGTGCCACTTAACTTTTAATATATGTTTCACATAACATATCATTGTTTATTCTTTTTCTCTTTTTGTGCTGTTTACTTGTTATCATGGGTGATCCTGCCACTGGCACTTTGGAATTCCTACCACCTGATGTCAGAGTTTCAGTAGCCTCTGATGATGATAGTGGTGATGAACAGGCATAGTCTCAGGCTGCAGAGGGTCAGTCTGACACACAAGTTGTGCCTCCAACATATTCTGCTCTTTTTTCAGACACAGCCAGTATATTTATGCATACTCATAATACTGAGACCTCAAACATAGGACAGGTTGAGGGTAACAAGGTGATCAGAGTAGTGTGCTTATTCCAGTTGTGGAAATGGTTGATTCTCCAGATAGACACAGTAAGTGTGATGTGCTACACAGGCAGGTTGGTAGAGGTGCTTTGAGAAGGCTTGCTGTCCATCATCCTTATTATGTTGGTGTGTCATTAGATGCCAGACAACATATGTGTAGGGCTGTCACAGTGGCACAGGCATGTTAAACAAAGGCCTCAGAAGAGATAGTGTGAGTGCTAAATGCTGGGCATTCTGACATCAGGACCACCTAAACTATGTGGGTGACTCCTTTGACATAATGAATGACACACTGGATAGGGCAATGTCTGTAATGGAACATCTGCTCAGGGAGGGTCAGCATCGACATGGTTGTAGATCTGCTACATTGTCCAGTGGTTGCTGCTGTGGCTATACAAGATCCTAGTCCTATAGTGGCAGACCTCTCAACCATACCAAATTCCTTGACATTTACCAGTTTTGAGGTCCAAATAATGGAGTGCCACGAATTCATGAGTGGCCCCCTTTATTTCTGAATTTCCCTGCCTTTTTTGATTTTTGTTTTTTCAGCTGACATCATCACATGCAAAGGTGTGCACAATGAGGTCATCTTCATGAGCAGCCTGTTGGAATTTGGCAACAGTGTTAATTAGAAGTGTAGAGTTAACAGTAGGCAGTAGCAGGGTTTCTCTGGGCTCCCAGGTAAGGGACTATTAAGAACAGAGTAACTCAGGTTCAGTTGAATTCAATGCTGACTGCCAAATTCATTCAAAGTCCATTGTGCTGTAACGGAAAGCAGGCTCATTCATTCAAAGTCCGTTTAAGTGTGTGGTCAAAGGCCATTGTGTTGTGGCTGTGTTTAATTCAATGCTACTTGCCAGGTTTGAAGCAGGTTCATTCATTCATTCAAAGTCTGTTGTGCTGTAACAGAAAGCAGGTTTCAAAATCCATTGCACTGTAATGGAAAGCAGGTTGGTTCATTCATTCAAAGTCTGTTTAAGTGTGTTGTCAAAGTCCATTATGCTGTGGCTGTGTTTAATTTGATGCTGCCTGCCAGATTCAGTGTGTGTGTGTGTGTGTGTGTGTGTGTGTGTGTGTGTGTGTGTGTGTGTGTGTGTGTGTGTGTGTGTGTGGGTTCATTCGATTCTGAGTGCCAGTTGTGCCTTCTATTCATTTCAAGTCCATTGAGCATTCTAATTCAGTGCTGACTGGCAGTTGCGCATTGTATTCATTCATTCTAGTTCAATGCTGACTGCCAGGTTAGGTGTGTGTGTGTGTAAAGTCCGTTATGCCTTCTAATTCTAATTCAATGCCACCTGTCAGGTTTGTTCATTCAAAGTCCATTGTGCTGTAATGGAAAACAGGTTGGTTCATTGATTCAAAGTCCATTTAAGTGTGTTGCTGTGCTGTGGCTATTCAATGCTGCCTGCCAGGTTCAGTGTGTGTGTAGGTTCATTCAAAGTCTGTTGTGCATTCTAATTCAATGTTGACTGCCGGTTGTGCATTGTGTGTGTGTGTGTGTGTGTGTGTGTGTGTGTGTTTGTGTACGTGTGTGCCAGTTGTGCATTTTGTGTGTATATTCTATGCTGACTGACAGTTGTGCATTGTGTGTATATGTAAAATGCTACAGTTACGGGTAACTGGTGGTTAGGGTTACCCAGGCTCAAATCCTTTACATTGGGTACAAGGGGGCAAGAGCCTGAATTCTCTACCCATTCCTCCACTTGTGATTCAAGGAGCTAAGTCCATAGCTCTTAACTGTCCAAAGTTTCACAGAGTATTTGGAAAGTCTGACTCATACTTTTGGTCTGTGTTTCTCTTAAAATTTGTGGTTTTCTGGAAAATCAGTAAGAAATGAATTTACTAAATATTTATAGCCATTTAAGTTTCAGTCTTCCTATCTTCCAGGAAACGTATGGTAACACCAAAACATTTTATTCTAGCAATTTTCTAAAATTATACAAGCAATGTTTAAAATTTATCCCACTCCCTGGTTTTGGGCGTTTGTCTCCACCCCAATAAATGTTGGCTTTTTCCAGATTTCTTGTGCTGCAAGGTTCTTTGGGGAAAGAGTGGTTTAGTGCTGTTTATGTTAAGTCTGTTTGCATTGTTTGTAGCACAACAGTTAGTATACTTGCTTTTGATGCAGAAGAATGAGGGTTCTACTCTCACAATATGTAAATGGATTGCTGATACTGTACTTTGTTGTACCTTTAAAGGGGGTGAATTCTGCAGTCCTGAGAATGTCCTCTTTGGCAGAGGTACCTAGTAACTATGAACCTGTTATCAGTTTGCCAACCATTCCTTATTGCAATATTACTAGTGTATCATTGTTTTAATGCAAAATAGGCAATTTATTCCTCGAGGGAAACATACACTTTATTTGTAGATAAAACAATTAAATATTTGCTAGCAGCAACCTCTTCATTAGTTACAGATCTGTTTAATGTGGAATTATTTAGATGATTTTTACTTCTGTAGAGATTGTGCATATTTACTGATACTGGTGGATTGTCGAAGTTTGAGTAGACTTTTTTGATGGAAATGTTCTGAACTGGACAGTTTTGTTACTATTGGTTCATGCATTTTGTTTCATTGCTTACTGGAAAAAATGTTAAAAACCATTAATTTAAAACACGGTCTAACAAGTGTGCTGCATTATACAAGGAATATAATTTAACCAAGTATGTTGTATTGCACAAGCAATATAATTTAATACAATCAGGAAGGTGTATCAAATAATTCATCATGTATATTTCATGTGCAAGGGGCCTATGATTTGAAAACAGCCCAAAGGTAATCTTTATCTGCGACTGGCCAGATGCATTTTCTTTGAATGTGGGTTTCAGTGCTGTTTCAATGAATGTGAGTTTCAAGGGCAGAGACATTTTACAGTTAAGTCTATTTTCATTGTGAGACTGTATTGCTTTGTTTAGCAGATGTATATTAGTGTTTATGCTATAAAATATAAAATAAAAGTTTTAAATGAAATCCAAATAATCGTTATAAAAGTAAAGCAGTATGCACATTACAGTGTTTATGGTAAATGGGGCGAAATAGCCAAGTAATGGGACATTGGAATGGCTCCAGGGGGGAGAGCTGTGTATATGATTTTGTGAGGGGGTAAGAGCAGCAAACTCAAAGACAGCCCCAGGTGACACAACCTCTAGCTATGCCATTGATCAGTAGGCCATGAAGAATGACTTTTGGAGGTCCTAGCAAACTATAATGTTCTTTTTCTAAGATTAGAATATTGCCTACCATTAAATGCCCTACTTGTACCACAAAACTCAAATACTGCAAGTCACCAAAAACAGAATCCTAAGGTCCAACATCTTCTCCCCTCCTGTAGAACATCATAAAAAATGGTTACCATTTACTGCAGGGTCTGGGGCCATATTTTAGTTGTCTGTTTTTCAGTTTGCATTAGAAAGTTGGCATCCCACAATTCCATTGGAGTGGTGGGGTTACATAATTATGCATGCAAATTTTATGTTAATCAGCATGCAGATTTGTACCTATTTTTCATGGGCCTTTGTCCAGATTTTTGATGTTTCCAGGTTTAGAGGTATGCATAGTAGCAGTACTTCCACACTGCATACTCTGTAGCTGCACTTAGTGTAGCCATTCATGAATCTGACCCAGTATGTATTTCCCCAAAAATGTTGATATAATTCCATTGCAGAACCATGTTTTTCACCTTTCTTATTTGTGTATGTGGCTCACACAAAGACATGTTGTTTCTTTGGTGACAATTTTCAGGGGGGTCTAAGACATCCAGATGACTGCAATTTGATGAACTGACAAAGTAGACAAAAATCCATCCTAATGTCTTTTCAAAAAAGATTAGTACACAGATTTAGTTGCTTCATACAGTTACTAACATGGTAATACAGTTTTCACATTTCAAAAGTACGATATCACCCACATCTTCTGTAATGAATCCTGGTACTCTACTTACACCCTATTAGCATCTGCTGATCACATATACTATCAGCTTGCACCCAGGGCAGTTGACCCCTTTGCCTCATCCTAGATATGGCCCATAGTTATATTCTAATCATTTTTGTGGACAATAAAACAGGCTCTATTGTTAGTAAAATAAATATAAAGAAACTTAATGTTTATTTAAGCAGTCTGAAGATGTGGCACAAAACAAATGAGGGTAAATAGAGGTGAAACTATGAATTCTTTTATCTCACAGCTACTTAATAACACTCTCTGATGCAATGCTTCAAATTCTCTTTGTAGCTCAAACATAAGCATTTTGTTGTTTTCTTAATTTCAAGTGATGAAATATTAATATGCATCTTGTTATTTGGTCACAAATAGCCAAGATAAACTCCCCCACAGAAAATGAAACAAGCTGCTGGCACACAACTTGATAAGCAGTAACATTCTATGCTGCACACTTTCATGTTAGAGCAGGATATTCATAGAAGCAGTGCAGAGTTGGAGGGAGCCGAAACACCTGCTGTCCTGCTAGTTTCCATTCCTTCAAACTGTTTACACATTGGAGAAATAAGACTCACCTGGACCTGAAGCCAAAAGAAAAATGTTATCCATAGAGATAGGCGAGAGCAGTGATGACAGCAGGCATGTGTGGATGAAGTTAAATACAAGTTCAACTGCCTGCTTCATTTAATTATTTGCTGTTCGTCACACTTCATGTTCATAGTTGCTGGGTTTTTTTTTTTCACTTGTGGACAGGCTTTCTTCTTCTGGGGGCTCAGTTTATTTTTGACTTCTGGTTACAGATTCCCTCTCATTTCCTAGCTGCTGCTGGCACTGCTGCAGTTTCTGTGCTTCTTGGTTCCAATTCAGTCTTAAGAAAGCCAGGATCATCATCTTTTGTCTTCTTTTTCTGCACAGTTTTAACCAGACAGCCACGGCCGGCCTTAGGCATAGGCGAACTAGATGGCCGCCTAGGGTGCCGTAAAGGCCAGCCTCTTAAAGGGCGCAGTTTTTATTTATGTGTGTATTCATTTTAATTACAAAAGTGTGCACTCCTCTCTGCTTTATGCCCCTCCCACTCAAAGCACCTACAGCCCGGACAACACTCAAACAGGATAGGGCTAAACGAAGTTACTTTTGAATTTTTAAAACAAAATTTTGGGAAAAAAATAGTTGTCTGTAAGTTTCGAGGCTTTTTTTTTGCTCTGAATCCCTGGTAACCACCAGTGCACGATAATTGCTTTTCAAATGTTTCACTATTGTGAGGCGGGTTAGATTTAAATAAACATTTAACAGACAAAAAAAAAAGGCCATGGCACTAAGTATCACTGGGGTTGCTACTGCAAAACTCTTTGTTCACTGTAAAGAAAGGAGAGACTTGGTCTCATTGTGTGACATATTACCGCAGTGCTAATCACAAGCTCCGTTATCTTTTTCTCCCAAACAGGTGCATACGTGCATTTATACAGACGTACATAAAATGTCACATCTCATGGAAGTGCAGATGGATTGGATATAGCTAGTTTGTGGCCTGTGCTCTGTTAGTCATTAGCGCCTAAAATTTCATCTCCAAATTGGGTGTGTAAATAGGTTCATAGGTGGCCCTGCTGAATGCTCAGGCCTCTAAAATGGAGTGCACACGGCCTTTGTTATGCACATTAGCTCTGTCAATGCTGATAGAGCTGGTTGAAGCAAACACCTTCTTTAAAATGTGCCACACCTCCCTCACTGCTCAAACTGTAATAGTTTAAGGTGCTGCAAAATTACATATCTGTGTGCATCCCTTCTTAAATAGGATTTCCTTAAAGTGATGTAGTGCTGCTGTGCCAGGGTCACTGATCCCTGCCTATAGGGAGTTTTTTATGCCCCATTAGCAAAACAGGAGAGTCCTGTGTACTGCATTTGGCTTTCTCATACATTACATGTTACTCATGTACAAGGCTATTCTGGGAAACATCATAATCTCTACTACAGTACAAACTTAGCCATCATAAATGTACAGCGTGGGAAAGTTAATAAAGACAGCCCTGTAAAATAAGCAAGCAAACAAGGAATACAGAGCCTTAGGAATGTGTTTTGCTGAATGTATATTTATATTTATAGTTTTGTGTGTGTGTGCGCATGTGTGTGTGTGTTTGCACAATTATGTAGCTGTGTCACACATCAGTGAACACAGTGATATTATCAAGATGCAGATACTGCCCTTAAACATACATAGTCCACATTTATTTATGTATGGTCTGTGTGTGTGTGTGTGTGTGTGTGTGTGTGTGTGTGTGTGTGTGTGTGTGTGTGTGTGTGTGTGTGTGTGTTTGTGTGTGTGTGTGTGTCACACACACATGGGCAGTGTAGTAGACATTTTGGGATGAATGGGACAAAACAGGCTTTGCAGATTACAATATACACTGCTCATACCAGCAGACTACAAACAGCTGTTTCCACTCCAAGACATAGCAAGTTTCATAACAGAAAATGGGGTAATTATAATACATGTGGACTGAAAATCACAACAGTTTAAGAAACATTCTACATATGTAGATCACTCATTTAAATCTAATCTTGATAAGTTATTGTTGGAGGTATCATTTCCATCTCTTTTTGTGATTACTTATATTTTGGTCTTTCAACCAGATAAATGTTTTATATATAAATAGATGTAAACAGCATCCTTGTATGTGACAGTTCATAAACAGACAACAAGCAAATGGGCCTGCTGAGATCTGTCTTTCACTCCCTCCCAATGAAGTGGTGCTGTCATGTTTGAATGTATTTAGGTGCTTTAGCTATAGTAGTGGATACAAAAACATCAAGGAAATAAGTAACTCCTATACAGACAAATTTAATCAGGTAGAACAAAGGAACAGAAAAGATCACCCAGGACACGTGACAACATTTACTAAAATCAACTAAAATAAAACAGAAACATCATTCCATGTTGTCAAATGCAAGCTGAAATAAATGAGTTTTAAATGTCCCATAGATGTTGCTTAAGGTATGCTGGACTCTGAAGCCACCAAGGCAGTATATACCATAGGTTGGTACTAGGCTATCGGCCCTAGGGCCTATACAAGCCTAGCCATAACAATTCCCTGGCTATTTCTTCCCACAATATTTACTCAGTGTATTCAGGTGAGTAATTTTTTTCGGACCATCTACTGGAAACCAAAATACTCAAAAAAGCACAGATTTTGAGTTGTGTAAATGAATATTCACAGTACAGAGGTATACAAACGTCTCTCTGTGAAAGGAACACCCTTCTAAAAATAGCCCTTTTTATGGGTATAAATGGTAACAGTTAAAAATAACATGTCCCCTTTCTATATGTCTTGGGGTAGCATTTTAAGGGTTGAGTATATTTTCAAAGTGATACAAGGGTGGTGGTGGGGGGATTGGGTCTGAGTACTGTATGTAAATTCCTGTCTACACCTCCCCTAATGGATCACCTGGCATTGCCTTTCATAATGTTGAACAAACAATCAAAAGTGTAACACAAACAGCTTACTTAACAGCCTCATCTAGGAAGCTCACAAGATGGTTATATTTCTTAATTTACAATTATAAATGTTATTGTTTAATTCATGTGATTCACTATTATTTACAGTGGATATCAATTTAAAAAAATTCTTAACAGTGATTGTGCTGCCATAATATTTCAATGTGGAACAATAAGAAACCTGGACTCATAACAGGGCACACTAGAGCAGTATAGGTAAGCCTGATATGATGATTGCAAAGGAGTAATTAGATAAAATAATTAAACAAGAAGAAGAAGAAGAATGAGAGCTCTGCAGCACTGTTCAAGTGTTTCAAATGCATCAAAAGCCATCCAAGTTAAGGTAAGAATATATACTGTATTACTACAGTTGTATTTGCTTTACACAGCCAGTAATCACTACTATATTTTAGCATTGTTTACGGCATTTATTTAATTTTATGGCAAAAAAATAGCCATTTGTCTGTCTGCTGGCTTTTCTAGTTCTGCTTGCCTCCAAATCACCCTGCGGAAGGGCGAATTAGCCTGGAACTTTAATTGCTTGGTAGTTGTTTGTTGTTGTTCATAGTTGCTAGGCATCGCATACAAAGGATGACATACTTAGGAGTGTAGAACCCGTATCCGCACTTATAATGCACCAAATAATCAGCAATCAAATGGGCACTGCAATATTAATACTCCATCAATACTCCATCTACGTGATGTTCATAGGTTCATAGGTTCATAGGTAGGTACTAGGCTATCGGCCCTGGGGTCTATACCAGCCCAGCCAAAAAGGTACCCTGGCCTTTGCCACCCAAGAAAATTATTTTCCTGTGCCACTGTCAAGCAGAGCCACAGAGGTGATCCCCGGGGTGAATTTCCTATTTCCCATCCAATCATCAAGATTTTTCTTGAAGAGTGCTAATGAGGAGCTTTGTTTGATATAGATAGGTAGTTTATTCCAGAGTATGGGAAGTCTCTGGGACCGGAATCTATCCCTCCGGCATGTTCTGTTTATTGTGGTGAAAAGGTTTAGGTCCCTAGAGCGTGTAGCTCGGAGGAATTGGGATTTCTTTAAGTGGAGCATGTCCAACAGCTCTGGGTTTGACATCACTTTGTATGTTAGGCAGAGATCACCTCTGAGTAGGCGATATGTGACGGAGTAAAGCTGGAGTTTTTTGAGACGGTCAGCGTAGGGCATCTGTTTGAGGCCGGTAATCCTCTTTGTGAGGTATTTCTGCAGCCTTTCCAGTTGTTGGAGATGTCTTGTGAGGTACATACCAAAAGGGGCATTGTACGCTATAATGGGTCTAATGAGTGATGAGTAGAGGGGAACAATGACCTCTTTTTTCTGGATGAGAAACTTTTTGTGATGAGGTGTGCCACATAGAAGGATTTCCTGACTACTGTGGCGATGTGATTATCAAAGGAGAGACTACTGTCCACCTGTGTCCCAAGGTCTCTTATCACACTTTCGGTGTTAAGTATACTACCGCCTATGTTGTAGTTTATGGGTACAGAGTTTTTACCAAAGGGGATGACAATGCACTTTTTGGCATTGAGCTTGAGGCCATGGCTTTGACACCAGGCATCTGTCTCAGTGAGGCCCTTTTGTAGGATGTCCACATCATTAGGAGTTTCGATTATGGCTCCTAGTTTGCAGTCATCTGCGAACTTCATTAGCCAAAGACCTTCTGTGTTAGCCTGTACTTCAGAGAAGTAGATACCAAACAGGAGAGGACCCAGGACTGAACCCTGTGGTACTCCACTTGTCACTGGTCTGAAGTCGGATATGGACTCTGCTACTTTCACAGTGTGGGTTCTGTCAGTGAGCCAGTTGGCAACCCATCTTGTGACATAGGGATTTATACCTAGTTTAGTGAGTTTATCTATAATTCCAGAGTGGGGGATGGTGTCAAAATCCTTGGCAAGATCTAGATAGGCTGTGTGAACTACCTTACCCTTGTCTACGGATTTGGTGACTGCTTCAAAGAAGTCTATCAGGTTTAGGAGACATGATCTGCCTTTTACAAACCCAAACTGGGTGGGATCCAGAGTTTGGAGATTACCAATGTCTTTGTTTATAAGTTCCATGATGATACGTTCCATGGCCTTGCAGACCAGGCTCGTCAGGCTAATGGGGCGGTAGTTCCTGGGGTCCGTGGTGGCTCCCCCCTTGTGGAGTGGGATAACCGTTGATGTGCGCCATTCAGCAGGCAGAAAGCCTGAGGCGAGGCTATGATTGAACATGGTTCTTAGGTGAGGTGCCAGTTTGTTCTGTAGTTCATGTAGAACGCAGCCTGGGATGTTGTCTGGTCCCATGGATGCTGTGTTCTTGGCTTTGGAGAGTGTGGTTTTTACCTGTGCAGCCATGATTACAGCAACTTTGCATTCTTCCGGTATAGAGATGGGCTCTTTAGGGGGTGAGAGGGGAGTAAAGTTAGCACTGAACCTATCTGCCAGGATGTTGGCAATATCAGTTGGGTCTGTATATTTAGTGCCATTGTGCTGTAACCCAGAGCAGATCTGAGTGTTGCCATTCAGATTCTTGACATAGTTATAGAATGCTTTGTGGTTGTCTTTAGAATCAGTGGCGATTTTGTTTTCGTAACTAGCTTTAGAGGATTTTATCAGGGATCGCAGCTTCTTACTGAGGCTGACCAGGGAGCTCCTCCACTCATGGGATTTTATTCTCTTTTGCAAGAGTTTCTTCCTTCTGTTGTACAGTTTGTTTATGGCAGGGGACCGCCAGATTGGCTTCCTTTTTTTGGAGGATAGTGTCTTGGTTCTGTTTGGGATAGCACAATCCATGCACTCATGTAAGTGCTTATAAAGTGCAATTGTGTAGGATTCAGTAGTCGTAACTGTATTGTCCATCTGCATGGGTGTCATGAAGTTCACCACTTCTGTCTTAAGAAGCATGAAGTTGGCTTTGGAGAAATATTTTATTATGGCTTCCTTAATGGGGGTTGGAGGCAGGATGTGGATATCTAGGGTAATTAGCTTATAGTCGGATCGGACCAATGAGGCATTGACTTCAGGTGTGGAACACTCATATTGGTAATGACTAGATCTAGGATATTGTTGCCCCTGGTGGGGGTGTGGATAAGTTGATCCAGGGCATTGGAGTTTATGAATTCCAGAAAGCACTGAGTGAAGGAGTTGGTACATGAGTAGTTTTCCCAGTTAATAGTGGGGTAGTTGGAATCGCCCATTATTAGGGTGTTTGGTTGAACCCTAATATTTTCCAGTACATCAAGAAAAGAGGAATGGGAATCCTGGAACATGGTGGGTGATCTGCAGCAAGCTACAATTTGGATTGCAGTTTTGCCCAGACTTAGTTGCACTTGGATAACCTCGGCTGCATTATGCTGAGCAACTAGCCTGGAGGTGTGGATATCCTTAATGAATATGGATACACCTCCGCCTTTGTTGTTCCGGTCCAGGTTACATGGCCGAAAGTGTGGTATGAGTTATAGCCTGGTAGTGCAGGGGTGCTCTCTGGAGCCTTGAACCAGGTCTCAGTCACTGCACAGATATCGATGTTTCCCATTTTAAGGAGTACCTCGAGTGCATTTTGAGATTTAGACTTCTGGCATTGAGTAGCATCACCCTCAGTTTTTGCTTGCCTGTTCCTGTTACTGTGATGAATTTGTCATTTGAACCTTACCTAAAAAAGACACTATAGGAGCAGCAAGAACCTTAGCCAGTATCCGGAATCCCAGGGGTGACAGGTGCAGGCCATCTCTGGCAAAGCATCGTGGTCTGTCGACCATGTTATCCCAGACAGACAGATACTGGATCCCTTTAGAATGGCACCAGAAGCTTAGCCAATTGTTGAAGTCAATCATTTTGTCCTTGTACTGTGGCATCATTCTGGGTGATGGCAGAATGCTACTCAGGGCTAGGGTCATACCTGCCTGGGTTACAAGATCGGAGAGCTCTTCCATGTCTCTTTTCATGTAGTCCAGGGAGGTACGTCTCAGGTCGTTCACACCAACATGGTCAATGACAGAGTCATATTTGTACTTGTTGTGGAGTGACCTGTGTGCGTGGGTTATGTTGCGGATCCTGGCACCCAACAGGCAGCTGACAGTAACCTTCTCCTTGTTTAGCCTGGTGAGTGGGACATCAGTGTGCCTGACTATAGAGTCGGCTATGACTAGTGTGTTGGGTACATTGGGTATAGGTGTGGGAGCAGAATACATAGCCTTCTGCATCAAAGACAATGATGCTACTAACACTGCTTTCAAATACTACAACACACTGTATCATTTGATAAACAAAACAGTTTTAGTCATTTCCTATTGCAGTATTACCAGTTTACCAATTTTTTATGTAATATAGGCAATTAATTCTTCAAGGGCAACAGGCACTGAATTTGTAGATGAAACATTGAGATGTAAAGTTGTTTGCCAGTGGGAATATCTTCATTAAATACAGATTTCTTTAATGTGGAATTGTTCAGATGATTTTTCTTCTACAGAGATTGTTTTTATTGAGTGAAACTGGTGGATTGTAATAACAACAGTCTGAGTGGCCTTTTATGGTTGAAATTTTCTGAAATGGGTAGTTTTGTCATTATTGGTTTATATATTTTGTTTCTTTGCTTATTAAAAGAATGCTTAAAACCACAAATTTTAAAACACATTGTAACAAGTGGTGCTGTATTACATAGGGAATATAATTTAATGCAAACAGGAAGTTGAATCAAAGAACAAATACATGTATGCATGGCCGTAAAAATGTGCGCAAGGAGTCTGTTTTGAAAACAGCCCAAATGTAAACTTAATCCTCCACTGACTAGATGCATTTTCTATAAATATGGGTTTTCATGCAGTTTCAGTGGTAGAGAATTTTACTGTTCATGCTAAGCCTGTTTTCATTGTGAGATTGTATTGTTTAGCAAATGGCTATCTGTGTTTATGCTATTCTGTCTTAAGCTTCTGTACACAGGGAGGAGAGCAGTTGCTATTCTACTTTCACTGAGCTGTAAAGCTGCTCGCCTACCCCAGAGTAAATTAAACTGTTTAGATTAACCTAAGCAACCTTTTGAACCAAGGCACATGGGCTTCTATCTTCTGAAGACATGACTTTATAGTAAAGTATGTGTGAATGAGAAACAGGTTTATTAAAGGAAATTGCCACCTTCGCAACAACAACATTACAAGGTATCCTTTCTTCTATGCATTTAAATAAATAAAGGAAATGACTGGACTGGCTTTCTTGGGGAGTGAATGACCGGAGTGGTTTTTTTGGGGGAGTGACCTACCTGTGGGCATGGCTCGTAGGGGTGTTTCATGAGTATGGTATGGGTGGGGCTTAAGGGGCACCGGAGCACTATTTCACCTTAGGGTTACCACCTGTCCCACTTTGCGAGGGACAGTCCCTCTTCGGGAAGTTGTGTCCTGACAAAAAATTGTAAAAATGGCAAATGTCCTGAGATTTTAGGACAAAATAATTTCCTATATTTTATGTAATAGGTGCATAAAACAATTATTCTGCATCTAAAATACCTAAATGTTATAAGAAACAGAATAAGCAACTAAAATGCTAGAAGAATAGGCTTTTATTTAGGCAAAAAAGTTAAGTTCTAACCTTTGTACTGACCGTGGGTATGTGTCGGCCTGTAAAATCTGATGTTTGTACCAAAAATGTCCCACTTTGGCCATTTGAAAAGGTGGCAACCCTATTTCGCCTAGGGCACCATATCAGCTAAGGCCGGTCCTGCAGACAGCCATCATTAGGGTAAATAAGTAACTGAAGTGAACAACACTTTTTACAAAACCATATAGTCAGTCATTCAAGTGAATAGACAAACAGCTAAGCAGTCAAGAAGGTAGCCTACTGTACTACTCTCTGGACACCGATCCATCCAGCAGAACAGACATCCTGTTGGTTCTGTGGCTTCATCCATTTTTCATAGGATCATAGGAAGTTACTAGGCTATTGGCCCTAAGGCCCTTACAAGTCTAGCTAAGAAATTAGCCCACATTCCAGCAAGTCAGCACCCTATTCCAATGTCCAGCAGGGACACAGGTGGAATCCCAGGGGTGTATTTTCTGTTCCCCATCCAGTTATCAAGGTTGCACTTAAAAGGGTTAATGAGGTACTCTGCTTGACGTGGAGAAGGAGTCTATTCCACAAAAGAAGGAATCTCTGGGACACAAATCTGTCTGTCCAACAAATCCTATTGATGTCACAGACTAGGTTGAGGTCGTACGTGTGGGTTACTTGAGTGGAGCTTGACTTGCGGATATGCAGCAGTCTCATCAAGGCAGGGTCTGAGATTGCTTTGTATGCCAGACAGAGGTCACCTCTGAGGAGTCCTTAGGAGACTGATTAGAGAAACAAGGCCTTTAGCCTATCTGTGTAGGGTAAGTGATTGAGGATTTGGATTCGCCTGGTGAGGAACATCTGTGGTCTCTCCAGCTGCTGCATGTGTTTTATGAGGTACGGGGCATTGTACTCAATAATGGATCTTATAAGGGAAGAATACAAGGATGTTATGACCACCTTATCCCTGGATGAGATACCCTTACTAATGAGGTGGGCCATGCAGAAAGCTCTCTGTACAACAGATGAAATATGGTGGTCAAAAGTCAGTTTGCTAACGACCTGGGTGCATAAGTCCCTCACGACTGATTGTGTGCTTAGGACCTTATTATTAATGTCATAATTTGTGAGGTCATCACTATCTTCAAAGGGGATGATGATGCATTTTTTGGCATTCAGTTTGAGGCCATGTTTCTAGCACCAGTCATTTGTTAAGGTGAGATCCTCTTGGAGGACATCCACATCACTAGGGGAATTGATGGCAGTACACAGCTTGCAATCATCTGCAAACTTGGTCAGCCATAGCCTACTGTGTTTGACCTGCATCTCAGAAAAGTATATCCCAAACAGCAGGGGCCCCAAGACCAATCCCTGGGGTACACCACTCATTACGGGTCTACTGCTTGAAGTGGCTTCCCCTGTTTTGACTAGGTGGGTTCTATCAGTGAGCCAGTTTGATACCCATCTGGTAACATATGGATTGATGCCTAGTTGAGAGAGTTTATCTATTATACCTGTGTGGGGACTAGTACTGAAGGCTTTGGCCAGGTCAAGGTATGTGGTGTGGACCATCTTCCCCTCATCCATGGCTTTGGTGATTGTCTCAAAGAAGTCAACCAAAGTTAACAGGCATGACCTCCCATTGATGAAACCAAACTGTGTGGGATCAAGTGTTTGGAGGTTGCCAATGTCCTTGTTAATGACGTCCATGATAATCCACTTCATGGCCTTGTAGATCAGACTAGTTAGGCCAATGGGTCTATAATTTCCTGGATCAGTGGATGCTCCACCTTTGTGCAAAGGGATGACAGTGGTTGTCCTCCACTTGGCAAGGATGAAGCCAGTACTCAGGCTTTTGTTGAATAGGGTGTCTAATAGTGCTACAAGTTCCTGCCTGAGTTCATGTAGGATGCAGCCTGAGATGCTATCAATCCCATGGAGGCAGTATTTTTTGCCTTTGAGAAGACAGTGATGACTTTCTCCCTAGAGATAAGGGGAGGAGGCAAGGTACTGGGAGTGTCCTTATTTACTGATTGGGGGGAGAGGGGTCAAGTTATCACTGAACCTGCCTGCCAGCAGGTTGGCTATATCTACAGCATTTGTGTATGTGGTGTCCTTGACCACCAGTTCTGAACAAATATGGGTGTTTCCTTTAAGGTTGCGGATATATGCAAAGAAGGCCTTATGATTGTCTTTAGTAGATGTGGCCAGTTTGGACTCGAAGTTTGCTTTGGAGGATTTCACTAGTGCTCTTATTTGATTGTTCAGACTAAGGAGAGATTGCTTCCAGTTAGGGATCTGTTCCTTTTTGGACCTGGACAGCAATTTTTTCCTTTTATTATAGAGTTTATTTATTGCAGATGTCCACCAGGCAGCTTTACTCTTCCTTGAGGAGGAGGATTTCATCCTGTTGGGAATTCCTGATTCCATGCAGCTATATAAGTCCTAGTATAGTAGTTTGGTGTAGGTTTGGACATATTTCCTGTAGAACAGGCTACTGCTCAGACTGGCACAAGATTACGAATCCAACTAGCAAGTAAAATATGTTTGAAACATTGATACTCATTTTTACATTTTCTTGGTTATTAAATAAACCTGTTCCCATTGCTGAAAGGCTTGCAAAACAGGCAAAGCAATCAGGCATTTGAACATTGACTTTTCAAATGAATCATTGTTGCTATTACATCTGTCAGAGAATATGCCAAACTGTCCAGTCTGAGCTACAACAGCATAGAATGAGTTCACACTCAAACTAAGAACATGTGCTACTGAGCAGGCATACAGCTTGAGTGCTGCTGAGTTCTGTGCTCATGCTGTGACTCCTTTCCTAAAATGTGCTGCAAAATTCCACAAGCAAGTCATTTACTTCACCTTCCTCAGTAATTACAATTCACAGCACGTTATCATGTGGCATTAAGAACAACACACAACCAGTTTATTTTTGTGCTAGCATTCTACACTATATCACTGTGCAAAACAGGTAAGTCTTTAACATCTGATAACTGTGACACAAACAGTTAAAATACAGCTAAATAAATATTTAACAGAATACTATTTAGTGGGACACAAGGCATAAGGAAACAATATTTTTTCTATCACTGCAGAAAAGGACCATCTTCACTCTTGATGCATCTGTGTTATGTTTGGCTAAATCATTTTTGATCTTACATGCCATTTATTTAAAAAAAAACACTATTTAGTTAATCTCTTTCATCTCAAAACTGGAAGAAAAAAGAATGTGTCTGTATGAATATCATCGGTTTTTCTTTCTTTGTAACAATAAAGCTACTATTGGGCATGTCAAAACATTCCTTAAAATGTATTTTTTCATAAAGTCAGTACTAATGTTAATTCATTATAAAAACAAGTCCTGCAACTTTTCAAATATTTTACTGATTTGTATTTTGATATTATTTATATGCTGGTCAAAATAACAGATAGTTGACAGGTGTGCAAGATTGCATAGCCCGTGGAGCTGGGAAATATGCTCCCTCCTTTTTTGTTGTGCAGAGTTAGTATATATACACATATATATATATATATATATATATATATATATATATATATATATATATATATATATATATATATATATGTATATATATATATATATATATATATATATATATATATATATATATATATATATATATACATATATATATATATATATATATATATATATATATATATATTTATATATCTATATATCTATATTTATATATCTATAATCTGTATCTATCTATTTCTATCTATCTATCTATATATATGTTTGTGTGTGTATACATATGCTTACTATTATACTGTTGACTGACAGGCAGTCGATTCGTAATATGGTCGACATACCTCCGCAAAAGTCGGACTGACGAATTCTGGTATAGCTGATACAAATATCAAACATTGAAACTCCCTACTGCTCTGGACCCAGGAGCAAGTGTTACCATGGGTCCAGAAGGGAACAAAGTAGTACAGCCAGGAATGTTGGTGTTCAGCATTCTGCCTTTTAAGATGTAGGACATCGTGCAGGTGGACTCAACTACCTACGAGTCCACATAGTGATAGTAAAGCTTTGTTTGTGTGAGTTTGTGTGTGTGTGTCTGTGTGTGTGTGTGTGTGTGTGTGTGTGTGTGTGTGTGTGTGTGTGTGTGTGTGTGTGTGTGTGTGTGTGTTTGTGTATGTGTGTGCGTATAGTTATATCTATATATCTATATATCTCTCTCTCGCTCTCTCTCTCTCTCTCTCTATATATATATATATATATATATATATAGAGGTGTATCCTGGGCTGCGTCCTACATGAACTCCAAGAACTAAACCCAAACATAAAACTACTGTTCAATCTCAGCCTTACTACAGGATATGTACCCAAAGAGTGGTGTACAGCAACAGTGGATCCTCTCCACAAAGGTGGTGCCTCAACGGATCCTGGAAACTATCGCCCCATAAGCCTGACTAGCTTCGTCTGCAAAGCTATGGAAAGGATCATCATGGACCTCATAAATAAAGATATTGGGGACCTACAGACACTGGATCCTACCCAGTTCAGCTTTGTTAAGGGCAGATCCTGCCTCTTAAACCTGGTTGATTTCTTTGAAACAGTCACCAAGGCCATTGACGAGGGGAAGGTGGTCCACACAGCCTACCTGGACCTTGCAAAAGCCTTTGATACAATACCCCACTCTGGCATTATAGATAAGCTCACCAGCTTAAATATAAACCCCTATGTCACTAGATGGGTTGCAAACTGGCTCAAGGACAGAACCCACATGGTTAGAATTGTTGGAGCCATGTCAGACTCCAAACCAGTTACAAGTGGCGTTCCACAAGGCTCAGTCCTGGGACCTCTCTTGTTCGGTATATATTTCTCGGAGGTACAGGCTAACACGGAAGGACTGTGGCTGACCAAGTTCGCAGATGACTGCAAATTGGGCGCCATAATCGACTCTCTAGCTGACACAAGTATCCTACAAAAGGGCCTCATAGAAACAGACAACTGGTGCCAGAGCCATGGCCTCAAGCTAAATGCCAAAAAGTGTATAGTCATCCCCTTTGGCAAAAACAAAGTGCCCACAAATTACCACATAGGTGGTAATCCATTAAGTACGGAAGAAGTAATTAAGGACCTGGGGACCCAAGTTGATAGCAATCTCTCATTTGACAACCACGTGGCCAAAGTGGTTAGAAAAACATTTTATATAGCCCACCTAATCATGAGGGGATTCACATCTAGATCAGGGGAGGTCATCGTGCCTCTTTACTCATCCCTCATCAGGCCCATAATTGAGTACAATGCCCCTTTTAGAATGTACCTTACCAGACACCTGCAGCAACTGGAAAGACACCAAAAGTACCTCAACAAGAGGATCAAAGGGCTCAAACAGATGCCATATGCTGCCCAGTTAAAGAAACTCTAGCTCTACTCAGTGGCATACTGCCTGCTCAGAGGCAATCTGTGCCTGACGTATAAAGCCATGTCCAACCCAGAATTAATGGACATGCTGCACCTCAGAAAATCCAAATCCCATCGAGCTATGCACTCGAGAGACTTGAATCTCAGCACTGAAATAAATAGGACATGCTGGAGGGACAGATTCATAACCCAGAGGCTCCCTTCACTCTGGAATAAAATCCCAGTCCAGGTTAGGCAGAGTCCCTCATTGACTCTCTTCAAGAGGAATCTTGATAAGTGGATGGGAGATAGTAGGTTTACCCAGGGTATCACTTCTGTGTCACTGTTAGACAGAGACACAGTATACTAACCTTTTAAAAAGGGCATAGCAAAGTTCATTTAAAATGGGTGGCGGAAGCCAAACACACTCTGGCTAGGCTTATAAATGCCCTAGGGCAAATGGGTCCCCTTCAGTAGATCGGATGTTTATAAGTTTGAACCACATATGGTCGAGACCATATGTTCGAACTGGTAAAAGTCTGATCTGACTGAATGGAGATCTCCGTACAGAGCGGAAAGGGAAGATTTCCCATTTTCATAATGTGGTGTGATCTCGGAGTTGGTATATTTAAGTAAGGGGGTGTAGGGGGTGCAGGGGGGCGTAGCCCCCCCTGCTATAGATGTTTAGTTTTGTGTTTTTTGGTTTTATGTGGTTTTACGTCCATGTTCGAACTTTTATGAGTTCGAACAGATGGTCTTGGCCATATGTGGTTTGAACTAGTAAAAGTTCGATCTACTGAAGTAGATCCATATATATATATATATATATATATATATATATATATATATATTTGTGTGTGTATAAATATGTTTACTATTATACTGTTGACTGACAGGTAGTCGAGTCGTAATATGGTCAACACACCTCCGCGAAACTCGGACAGCCGAATTCTGGTATAGCTGATACAAATACCAAACATCTAAACTCCCTGCTGCTCTGGACCCAGGAGCAAGTGTTACCATGGGTCCAGAAGGGAACAAAGTAGAAAAGTCAGGAATGTTGTTGTTCAAGATTCTGCCTTTTGGAATGTAAGACATTGTGCAGGTGGACTCAACTACCTGCGAGTTCACATAGTGATAGTAAAGTTTTGTTTGTGTGTATGTGTGTGTGTGTGTGTGTGTGTGTGTGTGTGTGTGTGTGTGTGTGTGTGTGTGTGCATGTAGTTATATCTATATATATAAATATATATATATATATATATATATATATATATATATATATATATATATATATACATACATATATATAGGTAGATATAGATATAAAATTAACAGGAAGTGGTGGTAGTTCATGTAGAACACAGCCAGGGATATCATTGGGTCCCATGGAAGCTGTATTCCTGGCCTTGGACAATGCAGCTTTAACCTGTGCTGCAGTAATGCTGGGTATCTAGCATTCTTCTGGTATTGTGATTGGTCTGTTGGGGGGGGGGGTAAAGTTGGCACTGAATCTGTCAGCCAGTATGTTGGCAATATCTGTTGGCTCAGTATAGAAGGTACCATTGTGCAGTAACTCAGAGCAAATCTGGGTATTGCTGTAGAGGTTCTTGATATAAAAATAGAAGGCTTAGTGATTGTTTTTAGTGTCTGCTGCAATTCTGCCTTCATAGCTAGCTTTAGAGGTTTTGATGAGGGATCTTAACTTTTTGTTGAGGCTAATAAGGGAGTTTTTCACCTTTTTCTGCAACAGTTTCTTCCTTCTGTTGTAGAGTTTGTTAATGGCAGGGGGACCACCAGCTTGGCTTTTTTTTGGAGGAAAGCATAAAGCATCTTTGTTCTGTTGGGTATGGCTAGTTCCATGCATTTATGTACATCTTCGTACAGTGCATTGGTGTATGATTCGGCAGTCATGCAGCTATTTTCTATTGGCATGGGTGCCGTGAAGTTAGCCACCTCTGTTTTAGGGGCCCAGTCAGCTTTGGAGAAGTTTTACAAGGTGGTTACCTTTGCAAGGGGTGTGGTTGAGATGTGGGTTTCCATGGTGATTAGTTTATGGACAGATCTGACCAAGGAGGGATTGACTATTGTTGTAGAGCAATGGTCACCCATGTTAGTAATAACCAGGTCAAGGATGTTGCTTCCACTAGTGGGGTTCAGAATGAGCTGGTCCAGGGCATTGGAATTGATGAATTCCAGGAAGCGTTGGACCAGTGTATTGGTGCTTGAGTACTTTTCCCAGTTGATGGAGGAATAGTTGAAGTCTCCTCGTATGAGAGTGTTGGACTGGACCTTGATAGATTCCAGAGTGCTTAGGAACATGGAGTGAGAGTCTAAGGACATGGTTGGGGACCTATAGCAGGCTATGACCTGGATCACCATCTTTCCCACTGTTAGTTGTACCTGACGTATCTCAGATGTGTTATGCTGGGCTATTAGTCTTGAGGTGTGCATATCCTTTATGAATATGGAGGCACCACTGCCTTTCGAGCTTCGGGCCATGTTTTGGGGCCGAAAGGTGTGGAATGAGTTATAGCTTGGTGGCGCAGGGGAGCTTTCTGCCACTTTAAGCCAGGTCTCCATTACAGCACAAATGTCGATGTTCTCCATTCTGAGGAGTGATTTGAGTGAGTGCATCCTAAGATTTAGACTTCTAGCATTGAGCAGCATGACTTTCAGATTGCATTTATTTATAGATGCTGTGGTGGTAATTTGGTCTTTGGAACACCACCCAAAACAGGCACTATAGGGGTGGCAAGAGCCTTAGCCAATACAAGTCAATCATTTTTTGTTTGTACTGCGGTATCATTCTGGGTGATGGTAGGATACGGTTCAGGGCTAGTGTCATACCTGCCTGCGCCACATAATCCGAGAGCTCCACCATGTCACTTTTCATGTAGTCCAGGGAGGTGCATCTAAAGTCATTCACACCCACGTGGTCAATGACAGAGTCATACTTGTACTTGTTGTGGAGTGACCTGAGTGATGTGTTATGTGTCGGATTCTGGTATCTGATAGACAGCTGACTGTTACCTTCTCCTTATTCAACCTAGTGAGTGGGCATTTATATGCCTCACTATTAAGTCACCTATGATTAGTGTATTGGGCAAGGTGTTTAGCCTTAGGGGCTTAGGTTGAGGGGCACACTGTGGAGGTGAGCTATGTGTCTTGTGGTTTGTGCTGTGTTGTGGTGGTCAAGTGTGTTTCTGTCTCAGAGGTCTCTGCTGTTTCAATAAATTTATATTGACAGCCTCCCAAAAGGTGGGTGTGTGGTTTGTGTTTTTATGTGAGAGCTGTGATGGTGGGCTATGTGTTCCATGTGGTGTGGTGCAGGTGTTGACCTTCTCTTAACCAGCTAGTCCGGTCTTGGTTGGAGAGTGCATAGCTTCCAATTTATTGATATAAGTGTGTCTCTCACGTCTGATTGTTGGTAGGTAAGAGGAGAGGATTGTCTCTGTACATGAGGCAGTTACTACACTGCCTCAGAATGCCTACGTGCACCAGGTTAATAGGAGAAAGCACAGGGAACTGCCCTTTAATCATGCCAGGAGGGGTGGTCATAACTACTAAGTATCGGAGCTATTTCCATGAAAAACAGCTATTGCTGATGGCACTTAGGTATGCTACAATAATTGCTACAAAAATCTGTTGAAGTGCAAAGCGATTAAGCTATTTGAAGTGCAGGAGAGAGAGAAAGAACTAGCAAGATGTAAGGGAGAAACTGAAGAGCAGACTTTCTGGCACCAGTAATAGTTTACCTCAGCTTGGCACCATTGCACTGAGGTTAAACAAGTGCATACCCATGCAAATATGGGCTTTTAAACAAGAAAGTTTAAAGGGATGGAAAAACTGCCCAAACAGCCAATAAACTACACTCCTGTTGTAGTAGATAGGCTACCTAGTGCTTACCACACCCACTGATAAGCAAGGAGGCTTCCCTCCAACACAGAAAGGCTTGGGGGGGCTCAGAAGCTTACAAACAGTTCTGGATACAGCATATGTGTATCTGGAATAGACTACTTACAGGAAAGGCGGGAAACAAGGTTAGAACTTTTTTTTTTACAGAAAGCAGCTAAAACAGCAGTAAAAACAATGCAAATGCAGTGCAAGCTAGCACACTTGAATGTGTAGCAATATTAAAGCAAATACAGTTTAAATAAATGCAATTACATTTAAAAAATGACAAACAACAAGTGCAGAAATCAGTAAATTAGGAAAAAAATCAAAATGGAGGCACTTAAGAGTATCTCTTTCCCCTTCCTGATGCTCTTGCAGTCTGCAGGACGCCAAAACTGGATCCGCAGAGCTTAAACAAGTGCAAACCCATGCAAATGCAGGCTTTTAAACCAGAAAGTTGAAAGGGATGGAAAAGCTGCCCAAACAGCCAATAAACTACAATTTCTGGTCCAGAAACCTCTCTTCTTGTGGTAGATAGGCTACCTAGTGCTTACCACTCCCACTGGTAAGCTAGAAGTCTTCCCTCTAACACAGAAAGGCTTGGGGGGCTCAGAAGCTTACAAACAGTCCTGGATACAGCAAATCTGTATTTTGTTTATTTATTTTTTTATTTATTTTATTTTCCATTTGTTTAAAAGGTTAGTCCAACTGGATACAAGGTGACCGTTTTCTGTGGAGGCCCAGGGAGAAAAGCTCCAAATACATAGTAAAAAAGTATAAAAAAATAATAAAAATAATAAAAAATAGCTATTTTGTACAAAGAACATAGAACGTATAAAAGGAGTAAAAATCTGAGTTTTATAATTGATGCAGCATACAGTGGTTAGAATATTGAGAAACAGTTAAACAAGATATTATACAACAAATATAGAATTGCTTGAACATAAATTCAAAAAGAAGTTTCCATAGACAAACAGGGTAATAAATTAGAAATCATAACTATAAAGGTGGCCTAAACACCTGGTTCACAGTACTATGCACTAAGTGAAATTACACAGTACACTTGTGATCTAGGGATGTTAAAAGTCAGGAACAGGTGAAATTAGTCTGGTTCTGTACAGGAACATATCCAAGTTTTGAACAGGAGATCTTTTAGTAGGGATTTGAAAGTATGTTTACTATTTAGACATCTAATGCCAGGGGGTAGAGAGTTCCAGGCCTTAGCAACTGCATTGGAATAAAGAGATTGGCCTGAGCTATGTAAGCAATTGGTAAGAGTCAGTAAGGTGGTATTGGAAGATCTTAGTTGACGCACAGTATTATGGAAGGTGAGCAGACCAGAGAGGGTAGGTATTTTATTTGGTTGATATAGCAGTTGATGGGTCAGGAGAAGTTGATTGTATTTTAGTAGGTTAGGGAGTTCTTACCATCCTAGTTGTCTTAGGGAGAGGCAGTGATGAGAACGGAACTTAGCATTGGTTGCAAATTTTGAGATTTTATTGTAGCAGGTAGATAGTTTTAGAAGGTCAGATTTGTTTAGGTTAGTTAGAACTGGAGAAGCGTATAGTAAATTGGAGAGTAGATGGGTACAAGAAATAGTGATTTGGGATTCCTGTGTGTGGAAGCTCTTGCAACGGTAGAGTAAACCTAGTATTTTATGAACTTTGGAAATTGTTAGTGCTATATGTTTGTTGAATTTTAGGTTTTGGTCAATAGTTACACATAGTAGCTTGGCTTGGGTTACTGGTGTGATAAGGGTATTGTTGGAGGATGTTATTGAGAATGGTGAGGTAGGGGTGAAAGTTTTGGGTGGGTGGAAGATCATGAGTTGGGTCTTAGATGAGCTTAGTATGAGTTGGGAGGAATGTAGCCATTTTTCTATAGTAGTGAAGGCTTCCTGAGTTCTACCTTGGAGTAATTGTAGAGAGGGGGCTGAGCAAATCAGGGTGATGTCATCAGCATACTGTACTATATTAGTTCCTTGGGTAGCCGAGGGGACATTATTGGTAAAGATGGAAAATAGTAAGGGACGAAGAATGGAACCTTGCAGAACACCTTGTCCCAGTGGGAGGAGAGGGGAGAGAGAGTTATGCCATTTAACAGCCTGTTGCCGGAGGGATAGATAATTTTTAAACCACAGTAGAGAGGAGTTATCCAGATTGAGCTCAGAGAGAGTCGATAGTAATTTGCAGTGGGATACCATGTCAAATGCCTTTGACAGGTCTAGTAAGATAACAAATACTAAGTTACCAAGATTTCTTTGTTGGTAGACATGGTCACTAAAGGATATAAGGGCAGAAGTGGTACTATAGTTTGGCCAAAATTCATGTTGGGAATCTGCTAGCAGGTTATATTAAAGAAGATGATTCAGTAGTTGGGGATGTACACATTTTTCTTAGATTTTTGATAGGGTAGATAGTATAGCTATGGGGTGATAATTACTAAGTTCTGTCGAGGATCCACCTTTGTGTAGGGTGACGATGTAAGAAATTTTCCAGAGAGAGGGGACAGTATGTTCAGCTATGGATCTATTGATGAGTATGGAAATAGGCTAGATGATGGAAGAGGTGGCAATCCTGAGCTAATCAGCAGGGAGTTTATCAGCAGCAAGAGTGGTGGGTTTCAATTTGGCAAGGTGTTTATGAATTAGGTCAGATGGAACTGGTTTGAGAGAGAATTGGGTGTTGGTCTTACAGTGACAGTTTTGTATTTTGGGGTATTTGTAGTAGTAGTAGTATGGAGGAGGTGAAATAGTCATTAATCTGGGTGACAATATAATTGTTATCACCCTCAGTGTTAGAGTTTGAGGAGGTGATTTGCCTGGTTGGAGAATGTGGCTGATTGCAGACCAGAATTTTTGTGGATTGTTGTAGTGAGTTTTTTGCAGCTGGATATAATGACTTTTTTTGTCATTCCATATATTTTTTTTTTGCTTTGTTTCTGAGCTCTAGGATGTATTGTAGATTTGTACTTGTTTTGTTGGTATGCCAGGTTGTCCAAGCTATGTCTCGTTGTTTGAGTAGGGATCTTGTGTCCTTTGAGATGCAGAGGGCTGGGTTGGTTTTAGTACAAATTTTATGTTGTGGGGCCATAAGATTAAGGATACCTAAGAAGGTAGTATTAAAGTACACCACGGCTTCCTCTCATGGTAGAGTTTTAAGAGGTGACCAATTTATTTTTTTAAGGTATTGATAAATTGGTCTGGTAGGAAATTTTTGGAACTATGGATAGAAAGTAGGATGAGGGGTTTTATGGGTTTTATGTTCTGTCTTAGTATGAATGTGGGTAGGTGATCACTGAGGGAGTCGGATATCTGGACTAGACTAGTTACAGGAAAGGTGGGAAACAATTGCAAAGGTGGGCTTTTAAATCAGAAAGTTGAAAGGGATGGAAATACTGCACAAACGGCCAATAAACTACAATTTCTGGGCCAGAAACCACTCCTGTTATGGTAGATAAGCTACCTAGTGCTTAACACTCCCACTGATAAGCTAGAAGGCTTCCCTCCAACACAGAAAGGCTTGGGGGGCTCAGAAGCTTACAAAGAGTCCTAGATACAGCAAATCTGTACCTGGAATAGACTAGTTATAGGAAAGGCAGGAAACAAGCTTAGAACTTTTTTTTTATACAGAAAAACAGCTGTAAAAACAATTCAAATGCAATGCAAGCTAGCACACTTGAGTGTGTAGCAATATTAAAGCAAATACATGCAATTAAATAAAAAAATGACTAAAAACAAGTGCAGAAATCAGTAAATTAGGAAAAAGTCAAAATGGAGGCACTTAGAGTATCAGATAAAAATGCCAGCAAATATATAAATAATTCAGTCAAGCAAAAATTAAGACAGTGTAGAACTCTGAACAGTTAAAAAGTGCAAAAAATATACTTATCAGCTCTATATTTCCACATTGTTTGAGAAGCGCATGCAGTCAGAACACAAGGAGATTCCATCAATGGTATGCAGGACTTTATGGAAAGAAGGATTTGTTAAGGGTTTGTCCATAAGAGTGTAGACCACAAGAACATTCTTGAATGTAAAGTAACTTGCCTGAAGCACAAGTGCTAAGACCAAAGCTTAAAATGCTTAGAATAACAGATACATTTAATTAGGCTACTAACAAGCAGTAATAAATTCAGCAGAATAAAAGCACTCAAACACTTAAGAGCACACAGGAAAAATAAGGCAATAAAGTATGAAGAACACAATTACAGTAAAAGCAGATTTATAAAATGTACAAATTTTTTTAAAGTGGAGAGGGAGGAAACAGAAGTGTTCAAAGTCAAAGAAGCAAGGGGGTAGTCCTGCCCAAATAATCTCACTGCACTATGTTGAGTGATCAAATGAGATTGGGCTGGGAGCAGTGACCAAGATCAGATTTACAGCAGCGGTGGTCAAATCCAAAGCCACCAAGTTTAAGACAACAAGAACACTTGGGAGGGAGAGCAGGAAAAGAAAAACAATGCAGACAGCAGCAAAGGACAGAAACAATACAGAAAATATATAAATAATAAAGCAAATATATAAATACAGCACAGTGCAAACTGAGATGTAAAAAGTGTACTTATCAGTTTGGAATATCAGATGGGAAAAGATTCCAACTCTGCTCAGTTAGGAGAATTTATCTCTTTGCTATATCAGCTCTGCACAAATTCACAGAAATGCAGTTTATAATGGAAGTACAACACAGAAAATACACCTCAGGCAATGACTAACAGCTAAGATGGGCTGGCTCAACAACCTCCACCTGAAACTAGCTTCTGAGCTACCCTGAGAAACAAAGTGCAGACAACAACAAAGGACAGAAACAATACAGCAAATATATAAATAATAAAGCAAATATATTCATACAGCACAGCACAAACTGAGTTGCAAAAAGTGTACTTATCAGTTTGGAATATCAGTTGGGAAAAGATTCCGACTCTGCACACAGTCAGGAGAATTTAGCTCTTTGCTATATCAGCTTTGCACAAATTCACAGATTCTGGCATAAAACTCAATCAAAGTTGTGCTTCCAAGATTGGTCAACATATCTGTAGATTACTTTGCGGTGGTGCAGCGGTAGCGTTGTTGCCTCACAGCAAGAGGCTCTCCCATTCGATTCTCAGCTGGAGCGCCTTCTGTGTGGAGTCTGCATGTCCTCCCCACGGTTGAGTGGTGTTCGAAATACATGCGTGAATGGGCGTGCCTTCGTTAAAGGTTGGACGTCGAGCTGGCACCTCGGCACCGTAAAAATCTACTGCCAATTATTAGCGGACCGGAGTTCCGCTGTGGTGACCCCTAACCGGAAAAAGCCGAAAGAAGAACATCTGTAGATTACTTCAAAATGCAGGCAAAAAAATGAGGAAGTGGGAGCTGTGAAAAGGGATTTAGGAAGATCAGCAGCCTGGAGCAGCATGTGTCAACTGTAGTCACTGCAGAGGGCCCCATATAAGAATCCACGTATGCAGGAAGAAGCTATGTGATGAGGTGCACAAACCAAACTGATTGCAAAAAAAGGGGGCAGCAGTAAACTCTGAAGCTTTTATATAGAACCTGAGAAATAGAGTGAGAAGCCTCAGGTAAAGCAAAATGAATGCTGTACACCAGAATGGACTCCAGTGATAAAGATGTAGTTGTGCTGTTCTCTAAAACATTGGTGAGGCCACCACTTGGTGCACCATTTCCAGGTATGGAAATAAGGAGAAGGACACAAAACCTGCTGGAAAGAGCACAAAGACATCCAGGATGAATGGAAAGGAGAGAGGTAAGGACAACCTAAACAGAAAGGAACTATGCACCATAGAAATTGAAAGAGAAAACTGGTCATTATATGTTCTAAAAAGAGCTTGTGATGAGACTGAATCAAGGGAGGAGAATGTAGAGGTAACAGCCATTTTTAAAATGTGTTGCCTTAGCTTCAGCCTGGACATGAAACATACTAAAATCAATGTTTTATTCTCTGTCTCTTGTCAGCTCAATAATGTAATTGTCATAGGGGTTTGTATGAAGTGAACTGTATGAAGTATATACTGAGAGAGACATGATGTTTTTAAATAAAATCTCCACTGAACAGAAGACTTAAGTTAAAATACAAAACCTAATATTTTCCTTTTAGAATTGATATATTGCATACTATAATGAGAGTGCTGTAACAAAACATGACACCTAGAACATTATCTACCAATTTTGATATCAAAATTAGCTCTGTAGAGCTTCAGAGATTCATTATATGATTGCTCTGATTAATGTTTCATGTTTAAATGTTTTTGCCCTCTTTAGGGATTGTGGTTAATTAAAAATGCAGTGTGTCTTCTATTTACTACTCCTAATCAACTGTAGTGCATAATCAACCTGATTTATGATCTAAGGATGTATTTCACAAGCATATTTCAGTTGGGGCAACTGCAGGAGCAGTCTCTGTTATCCTTAATATACAAAGATAAAAGAAGAAGCAGATAGCTAAAGGCATAAGTATGCAATAGAGAAAGATGGAAAAAGCTTTATAGTTTAATGTTTCTGTCTAAGTCTTAAAAAATGTGTGTACATAGATATAGTTCTACTGTATTATATTATTTATGCAAAAAGAAAAAAAAGTCTGCAATAATCAGAAGCAGCAAGGAAATGCCTTCATTGATTTACTTGTAAGTGCTTGTTTGGTTGTAAAATGGGCACTCAATGTTTATCAGAGCCTGTGCTCAATGGAAGCACAGAGGGAAAAGTCCCCATTGTTTTTTACCAGAATATGTTATCTGAAAGCTGCAGAACTATTCAAACACATTAGTTAATTCAGTTGGAAACATACCTAATCACAAGTAAATAAATTAATAACATATTTCCATGTGTAACCTGCTGTGCCTGACGGTTTAACATGTTAATGTGGAGTTCTGCCTTTGTTACAGGTAGCTTATCTTAGCATAAAGTGCACATTCTCTTGAGCATTCTAGTCTGTTTCGTTTATTTTATATTTAAAGCATTTACCAAGATGCCATGGTTTTAAGAAGGCATTCTATTTCTCTGACTTGTGTGTGTTCTTTCTGTTGTCAGTTTGACTTTCGTTTCTGGATTGAGCCTGCATACAGGCACCGCTTGCATCTTACTGGCTGGCTACATTAAAGCTGTCCTAAGACGTATGTGCCTGTTCACTAAAGTTTGATTTACTTGCTGTCTGGGTTTATATGTTGCTATACACATGTAAGACATTGGGTGCCAATGTTCGAAACTCATTAATTCACATAAAGCTTCATATGTTCATAGGTACTTGCTAGACTAGTGATCTGTGAGAATCTTTGGCAGTCTAGCCATGCATTCCCACTGAGTTTCTACCCTTAGTAGTTTGGTACCAAGGCCCTTGTATACTGTGAAGTCTTGTATAACTCTGGATGAGATAATCCTTTAGTACTGAGGGAGAACCTTTTGTATAGGAAGTGTGAATAACCATAATGCTGGAGCAGTTATTTACATGTTCACGCTGTTCATAAGGGACAAGGGTACCAATCCAAAGGTAAATTTATAGTTTCCCATCTGCGCATCCAGATTGCACTGAATAAAGTTAGAGATATACTTATTTTCAAATAAAGAGGAAGGTGGTTCCAGAGAAGTGGTATTCTCTGTGAGGGATATCAGTCCTCCAATATGTTATATTTAAATTACAGGGAATTGCAGTGTTAATTACAGAGTTACAGGCAGGGAATCTCCCCTTAGCAGCCTGTACGATACTGAAAAGGCCATCTATGCAGCTAAGTAAAGTAGCAGACAAGCCCTGACTGCCTCCAGAGCAGGGCATTTAGGCAAGGTCTCAGAGATTAGACTGCTGCTAGAATCCATACTGTTGCTAGTTTTTTTGCCTCTGAGCAGGCATCCATTCTTGCAGTTTCAAAACCTATGCTGGTTTCCTCCAAATCTCTGATTCTGTTGTTGAGTTTGGCCACATTGGTACAATAACTGATGTGTACTGTTTTGCATCCTAGAAAATGGAAATCTAGAAGTCTGAAATTTTACACCAAAAGCAGTGATATTTTTGTTGTCCTTCTCTATATTCCCCACTTTTCATAAACTTTTGATCTGCAATAGGTGGATCAGTGAAGGAGCATGTCAAGATTGCTTTAGTATCTTCAGGAAACTCTGTGAGGAACAGCCAAGAATGACTATGAAGAACTATGCTGGTGCCTGTTGCTCTCACTGCACCATACAATAAGTTGCACACAAGTCACATGATGAGGTTTGAGGAAGAGGGCATAGCTACCATCTGTGACATCAGGTTAGTCTTGGTCTGTCCATCAGTAAACTCATACAGTGACCTGTACATCTCATCAGCATGCTCCTGCTGGAAGTACAACTTGTGTACTAACCAGTTTACATTTCTTGGTGGGAATATGGAAGATGCATAAATGACCTTCCTAAACTTATTTGTCATTCTAGAATCTTTATCAGGAGGATAGAAAGCAGGATTCTGTAGAGTAGGCACCATCTAGTCCAGTTCTTAAGAAGTTAGAGGATTTTGCCATCCTAAAAACAGATGCCACAATATCAGGCTCTTACCATGTGCTCCTGACCACATTTGTCTAAGCATAACCACAAGGGCTGTTGGAGTACAAAATGCTTCCTGCAGAATCATCTCTCAAGAGATTATGTGGGATCTAAGGCATCTTGTCACTTCCTCATCCTTTCCAGCACTTTTTCAGTCTTGGGGTCATATAGAATGATGGTTAGGAATCAGTGTGATTTCCAGTGTTGGTTTCTACAGTGGGGAATTCCAGAAGGGAGTTCAGTTGCTTCCTCTTGTGCCTATGTTCTTATCAGACCTGGACATGGAAGTCCCTGAAAACAAAGAAGATGTGTGAACAGGACAGGATACGTAGGTTTGATCATGCAAGTGCCCTTTGTGCTATCTGTCCTCTTCCAGAAAAGTATCTGTGGTTAAGGACATGGTTGATATTGACACACAAGCTGAGTGTGGCAGTTATAGGATTGCCTGCATCATGTATAGCAAGACTGACACTGACTCCATGCTCATTGGGGTCTATATTAGATAATCGAAGTTTCAGAACTTCGAACACCATATGGTCGACACCATATGATAGAAGTACTGAAACTTCAAAAATCTAATTAAAAAAAAGAAAACAGGAATTGTTTTAAGCAGGGGGGCAAGCCCCCCTACACCCCCACCCCCCACTACTTAAATATATCAACTCCGAGATCGCACTTTAACGGAGTAAAGGGAAGATTTCCATTTCCTATGCTGTAGCACGATCTCAGAGTTGGTATATTTAAGTAGTGGGGGGGGTTGGGGTGCAGGGGGGCTTAAACCCTTTTAGTTTGCTTTCCTTTTTTTTTTTTTTTTGTTTTTTTTTCTTCAGATTGTTTGATGTTTTGCAACTTCGATCACTAGTGGTCGATGTCTAGTTATTCGAAGTTGTAAAACTTTGACAATGTAATATCAACCCGCTCAGGGCTGGCACTAGCTGCATCTGTATTAATCCAAAGCCCTTTGAGGCTGATGCTGACTCCAAGTTCAGTGCTGATCTGAACACCAATAGCCTGACAATTGATGATGGTCTGAAAGACCTATACATCCAAAGCCTGATATTGAGTCTCAAGGGATCTGACACATCAAGACTAGCAATGACCCCTAAATGCTGGCAGCAAAACAGGCCATAAATGTCTAACCCTATGCCATGAAGCTCCAGAAACCTCAAACATGGCAGCTTTAGCATCAAAGCCATTGACAATGATGATATTGTTCACACTGAAGACATAAACTCAAAAGGTTATGGTCCCCTAACTGAAAACACAACTGATCAATGACTGTGTGCAGTCTCATCAAAACCAGCTGAAACAAGAGATAATAAGGGGGATAAATATGGAGAAAAGCAAGGAAAGGAACAGGTACTTTTCTCTGCTCTGGTACCTGAGTGAGAAGAGGAATGAAATACTTTTGCTGAGTCCTTCAAGAAGACTTTTATAATTTTCTTGCAGTCAACATCATCAGTAACAGTCATGCTGTTTGAACTAGCAGCGAATTAAGTAAAATATTCTTCTGAGTCTAGAAAAGAAGAAAGGCTGTCAGTTCTAATCAGTGTGGTAGAAGACCACTCAACAGCCTTTAACATAATTTAAGAATCCTAGCCAGGAAAAGAGTGTAAGTAGAAGTGCAGGACTACTCTAATCTGGATATTTTATTACCAATGCTGAAGAGGACTTTCTGTTACTCCTCTCAGTTCTAAACACTTTCTCCTTTATTTGTCTCAGCCTCTATTTATTTATTTCTTTATTTATTTATTTAACATTTGTTTACTGGGAAAGTCTGACTGGACACAGGTCCTTTTTCAGCAGAGGCCCGTGGAGAAAAGCTGCACGAGTAACAGTAAATTTTCATGCACACATTGCAATAATCAAAAAGTATAAAGTAAATAAAATGTAGTATACATAAGAACATACAAATTTGTTACATCTTGGCAACAAAACCTAGGCTTTGAACATAGCTAGTACTATTTATAGGTATGACTTATGTCAAGATATAAGGTTAAGACAGGTCGGTAGGAACAAAGGATTAAACACCAGGGGAGAAGTTGGATATGTTTTGGGTATACTGTGATGTATCAGAGCACTCATGAGGTGTTAGTACAGGAACATAGCCACTTATTTTTTAGGTAAGCTTTAAATGATGACTTAAAGTGGTTAGTGGATGAGACTGAGAGACTGGAGTTAGGAAGGGAGTTCCATATACGAGATATATAGTTGGAAAATAAAGATTCTCCTGCAGTGTTGTTGGCCTTGGAGACGGTGAGTAAGTTCTTGTTGTTAGAGCGAAGTGCTCTGCTGGAACTGTAAGGAAGGATGAGATTTAGTAGTGCAGGGGTTCTGGTTGGCTGTGTTACAATTTTGTGAGTTAGAGAGAGTTGGTTGTAAAGAATAATGTTGGGAAGCTCAAGCCAGTCTAGAATCCTTAAAGCTGTACAATGATGTGTTCTATATGGGCAGCCATATGCAAACTCAGCAAATTTATTATAACATGCTTCTAGCTTAGATAAGTCAGTTTTCCTTAGATTAGTTAAAATTGGAGAGGCATATAGTAGAGTGGAGAGCAGATGGGTGTGTGCTAATGTAATTTTGGCCATTGTGGTCAGGAACCTTTTGTGCCTGTATAGACTTCCAAGTTTCTTATGGCCTTTTTTTATGGTTAGGGAGACATGCAAGTCAAATTTTAGGGTATTGTCTATTTCCACTCCAAGAAGCTTTGTATGGGTTGTCGGGCAGATCACAGTATTGTCTTTGGCTATTATGTTAAATGTTGGGCATGAGATAGATGTCTTGTTAGGTTGGAAGAGTAATAATTTAGTTTTGTTTGGGTTCAAGATTAGATGGGCATTGGCTACCATGTTTCAATAGAAGTGAAAGATTCCTGTGTTTGAGAATGAAGAGCTGATAGAGAAGTGGCAGCACAGAGAAGTGTTGAATCATCTGTATACTGTATTATAGAACCACATGGAATAGCTGTGTGTAGATTATTAGTAAATAGGGAGAAAAGGTGAGGGCCTAAGATAGATCCTTGGTGGACACCAATGGATAAAGGAAGCCATGGAGATAGGTCACCCTGACATAGAACAGATTGTTGACAGCCAGATAAATAGTTATGAAACCATGCTATGACAGATGGTGAGAAGGATAGTTCAGTTAGTACATCTATTAGTTTGGAATGGGAGACTATATCAAAAGCTTTAGATAGGTCTAGAAAGATGGCAGATACAAAGTTGCTGTTATTCCTGTGATGGTTTATGATATTAGTGAAGGATAAAAGAGCTGTAATGGTACTATGTGATGAGCAAAACCCATGTTGAGTATTTGCAAGAAGGTTATTTGTTAGTAAGAATTTCATGACCTAGAGATGAATACACCTTTTGAGTAGTTTAGAAAGAGGTGTCAGGTCTGTGGAAGGTCCCCCTTTATGAAGTGGGATTACGTGGGAAATTTTCTACAGTTGAGTGACCTTGTTTTTGAGAATGGATCTATTTATAAGGACTGATAATGGGAAGGCTATAAATTCAGCTGCAATTTTGAGGTATTCACTGGTTAAGTTATCTATGGCAAGTGTAGTAGGTTTTAGTTTCTGTAGTAGTTTTTTTATAGTGGCTGTAGGAACTGGGGACAAAGAGAATGAGGCACTGCCAGTTGTAGACTTCACTGGTTTGGTATCAGGAGTAGGAGTTTACTGTTTGGAAAGGGCAATTATAGAGTCAGTAAAATGTTTGTTAAAAATGGTAGCTATGCTATTGGAATTGTTGTGGATATTTGACGTTGGTGTAGTAGATTTACCGGGGTGAAGGACTGAGTTTATAGCTGGCCAGAATTTTTGAGGGTTTTTTATGTGTGTTTTGAATGTTATGATAGAAATTTATTTTATCCTGTTTTATTTGTGCTTTTGCCTTATTTCTAAGTTCTTGATACTGTTGTTTAGAAGCTACTGTGTTAGTCTTACGGCATAGTTCCCAGGCTTTATCTCTAGTTTTCAGAAGGGCCCAAGTGTCACTGCTTAGCCAGGGGGGCATAGTTTGATTTTACTGTGATGGTTCTAACAGGGGCATGTGCATTTAATATAGCTAAGAAAGATTTATTAAAGTGGTTCACTGCATCATCTTATCAAGGTATTTGAGTGGAGTCAAATTGCACCTTTATAGGTCAGCTAGGAAGTTGTCAAGATTAAAGTTATATTTTTTTCCGAGTTGTTTAAACATAGTAGGTTTTGGTGGGAATATGTGTTGTCGTATAAAAAATGTGGGTAGGTGGTTGCTCAGACCATCAGGAAGGCAACCTGACTGGAGTGAGTGAGAGGAGTTACTTAGTAATATCCAATCCAAGGTGGATTGTTTTTTACTAGCTTTATCTATTCGGGTAGGTTCTTAAAGAGTTTGTGTAAAACCATGCAAGTTTATGTGATGGATGAGGCGATCTTTATCACATGCAACCCAGTCTAAATTAAAATCACCCAGTATGAATGTCTCCTGACTAAGGGTACTACTTGCCCAGTGCAATAGATATTCTATAACTGGGACATTATTTCCAGGTGGGATATAACAGCCAATTATATTAAGTGTTTTGCTTGAATTTATGGTTAGTGTGGATTAGTTGATTTCTGCACTGTCCAGTTGTAGGGTTTTGCATTCAATGAAAGTTAAAGTGAGATGGTCTTTAAAGAGAACAGCAACTCCACCACCTCTTTTGTTGAGTCTATCCACCCATAGTATGGAGTAACCTGGGACGTAGTATTTTGTTATCTTTTGTACTTTGTTTTAACCATGTTTCAGTGATTATGACTATGTCTGGGGAGTATGTAGCTACAGTGGCATGGAGGATGTCCAGTTTGTTGGCTGTACTTCTAATATTAATGTCCATTAGCAATAGGCTTGATTTTTTTCTGTTTAGGATTGGATGTGTGGGGGTGTTGACACTACAGTGATTAGATGAGTTGGTGTTATCTGAAAGTAGTCCAGGATTTGCGTAGATGTCACCATTAGCAGAAGCCTAAAGGCAATGTTGGTAACTAGTTGCAGTTGCTTGATAAGTTCATTGTTGAATAACTGAGGATTATATTGACTATCTTTAGTAGGTATTAATTTAAATGGGAAATATTGGAAGCTAGTAATATTGACAAGTGTAGGACTGATGGTGAGATATGTACATGGAGTAGTATGGTAAGGAGAGTTTGTGGTGTGATGAAAAGTGGATGTCTGGAATGTATTGTGGTGCTAAGTATTGAGGTGAGATAGTAATATGAGTGTAGTAAGAAGAGATAGGTGAAGCACGAGGATGGTATAGGTCTAGGAGGAGGAAACAGGATAACAGGAAGTGTGTCTAATTGGATGGATAGAGTGAGGGAGTGTCTGCCTAGTGCTCAAGAGTAGAAGCACTGAGGGCGGGTGAGATTTGGGCGCAGGGTAGGAGAGCGGAGTGAGCCTGAAGGGTGAACGGAGTGGGCAGACCAACCCGAGCAGAAGGGATTCCAAACAGAAAAGAAAAAACAATCAGGATCCAGGAAATGTAAGTAAGACAGTACACTATTTTAGAGCTTTTCTGCTTACAGAAACCAAATGTTGCTAGCAAGCTCTTAAAGGATGAGTAGAGCTAAGGGAATTGGGACTGAACTAAAGGTTTGTTTTGCAATAGTTTTAATTTTAGACTCTGGAGCTCACCTGTTTGTATACAGAGGGAATAAGGAACTTGTACAATTAGTACAGTATGTTCCTACCTAGTGGCCGACTTCATTAAAGATCTCCAAGTTAGAAGCTGAATGAAGCTCAATGCAGCTGTGCTCACCTCATAATGATGGTCACAAAGTAAGAGAAAATGTTAAAAACAATTCAATGACATTCACCTAATAAATAATTCTACTGGAAAGCTTATGTTTAAAAGTTGAGATTTCCCAGGACTAATTTAAGCGTTTGCTGAAAATTTACTTTAGAACCGAAGGTGGAGGGGGTGATACCAATGCTTGTGGATGGCCCAAGCAAACTGCAAAGAGAAAAAATAGACGATGGGCCAGATTCAGGAAGGCTTACATGGAGTTCAAGAGTAGTGTAAGCCTCCGTGTAAGCCTCCCGATTCAGGTACAGCCCACAACTCCGTGTAAGAGACAGCTAACACGTCTCTTACACGGACTGGGCGTGGAAATGCTCAATACCTCATTTGCAGCTCCAAGATATGCAAATGAGGTATTTGAGCGATCCACGAAGCAGAAACCAGTCCGTGTAACGGACGTGTTAGCTGCAGAAATGTACTCAGCTGACAACTGAGTACATTTCTGCAAAATCAAACAGACTATGTCAGCTCCAAATAAAGGGTGCATATGTGTCATTAAGCATGCCAATGGCCAAATATGTGGCCATTGGCATGAAAAAGTGTTGCAAAAATAAGTTATTTAACTTTTTTTTCCACGGGATTTTGTGTTTAACTGCAGTGCACACCCAGCATAAGCGGGTGCGCTACCTAAAACTGAAAACCGAAGCTTATAAGCCCACAATTGTGGGATTTATGTATTACATGGAATGTCAATGGAGGGACTTGCAGACTAAAAACAATATGGCCTCCGTTTAGTGGTTGTCAAGTGGGGGAAGCTCCGTGTAAGATATGTAACTAAGCATTACTAGGCAAGCCTATGTAAATGAGGGTTACAATACTGAATCACACTGCCACATAGGTAATGAGCACTTTCTGAGTAGTGTAAGAGTTAGAGGAGGAACAGAGTAAGAGGTAGGTGACATCACGGAGGGGAAGGATAGAAAGAAATGTACCAGATTGGAGGGCAATGTAAGGTAACAGATGACAGACAGACATCAGGGAGGGAGGTGTGTCCCAACAGAACACTAGGAAAGTCAAGAAATTGAGGGTATACGCTATCCCTACACTCAAAGTTTCTTGATATACGTGTATCTTGTGATGTCTTGGCGTGTAAAACAGGTTCAACATATGGGGCGTGTTGCAAACTGTTTACAACGGTTTCTTGTGGCGTGCACGTGTGTAAGGCAGTGTGCATGCGTTTTAGCATGAATCAGCCTAGCTAACACCGTGTAAGGATGTGTGCGCGTGTGTAACACTGTGTAGGGATGTGTGCGCGCGTTTAAGTGACTGTGGCGTGTTTAAGCTGGTGTGCACATTGCTCCCCCTCAGGAAACAGAGAGGAAACAGGAAACAACCAAAATACAGGGAAACTGCCAGGGAATACTGCTGGAGTTAATTGGTGGAAACAATTACAAGCAGGCAATTACACAGGCAGACTAGAAGCCCAGCCCAGCACTTAAAACACAACAAAGAGCAGTGAAGGCTGTTTCTCACAAGAGATACTGCCAGAAACTAAGCTATCAGAATTGAAAACTGAAATAAAGCTGAACTCAGAGCAGAAATGCTAGGGGCTGCCATGGCTATTATAATCAGGCATAGGCGAATTGCTGAGGGTGGTGACAATGCAGATGCTGACAGACAACCCAGAGTGAGGAGAAGGAGAAGAGTATACAGGCCCAGGGTCACCTACCATGGGTTACATGAGCTGGAGATAGTAGCGCTATAGAGTGGACAGAGAGCTCCTGCAGCAGATTGTTGAGCTGTGCAGGCCACACCTCACACACAGAACCAACAGAGGGGAACCCATCCCAGTGGAAACCAAGGTATGTGTTGGCCTAAGAATACTAGCAACAGGTACCTTCCAGAGACCAACTGGTGATATGATGGGGATATCACAGGCATCAGCCTCCAGGGTACTGCACCAGTTCCTGGATGCCATGTCACCACATGTCAGTGATCATATATATGTCCCTAATGACCGTGAGGTTGTGGCCAGCAATATGCGTCTCTTCCAGCAAATAACGGGATACCCTGAGGTGCTGGGTGCAATAGACTGCACGCACATACGCATCAAAGCACCAGCCGGTGAGCGGGGTAGAGTCTACATTAACCGCAAGGGATACCCCTCCATCAACTGCCAGGTCGTGTGTGATGCCCAGGGCATAATAATGAATGTGTGTGCTGGCTGCCCTGGGAGCTACCACGATTCCCACATCTGGCATGACGCAGCTGTACCAATCATTTGCCAATGGGGACTTCCCACACGGACACCTAGTGGGAGATGCAGATTATGCACTTGAGCCGTGGCTGATGACACCCATCAGAAATGCACACACACCTGAACAGGAACGCCATAATGAGGCACACGCACAAACACGTAATATCATAGAGCGTGTGTTTGGGCTGCTCAAGTCATGGTTCCGGTGTCTGGACACATCTGGTGGAGCTTTGCAGTACACACCAACTACATGTACCCAAATGATCATGATATGTGCTATGCTACATAATATGATCCTGCGGAAACAGCTGCAGCAGGACCAGCACATGGGCTGGGCCAAACATCCCCCCACCATTGCCAAGGCCACCACAGGCAGGGGTTGACTCGGAGGAGGAACAACCTGACCTTGTTCCAGTAGGCAGAAGGAGGCGTGCCCAGTATGCCCTGGCCTTGGCAAAGAGGCAACGCATAGCACATACGCTTGGTCAGTAGGAACACTGGGACTGATACCCGCTCTGACTCACTCATACAGTAACAGGGATGCCTAACATAACACAACCTGCTTCCAAATGTACAGGGAGTGTAGTATGTGCATCCGACAGAGGTGGCCCTGCAGCACCACCTGAGGCATGAATGCCATGTGTTAAGTAATGTAATATCATGTACAATATGCACACCTGAGGACCCCAACTAACATCCATATCCAGGCATATGACCCTGTGGAAACAGCTGCACGTCATACAGTGATGTACATGTGCAAAAACATGGAACAAGATACAAAATGAGGGTGTCTAGCAATAAATAGCATGGATAACCACACACCCATGTTTGTACCACAACAAGAAGCAACATGGAATAGCCATGGTCAAAAACAATGGCTAAAACCGACTACTACTATATAGCCTGCTGCAGACCACTGTCCTAATAGCAGGAACTGCCCCAGGCCTATGTCCATAGGTTCATACTAGGCTATCTGCCCTAGGGCATTAATAAGCCTAGGCCAGAGTTTTGTGGCGTCTGCCACCCCTGCAAGTTGATGGATAATATGCCCATTATTTTGCTGTGCCTCTGTCAAGCAGTGATACTGAGGTTATCCCTGGGGTATACCTGCAATCTCCCATCCATTGGTCAAGATCTCACTTGAACAAAGCCAGTGAGGTGCTCAGCCCCACATGTACCAGGATGTTGTTCCACAGCATATGGACTCTCTGGGTGATGAATCTGTCCCTCCAGCACATCCTATTAATATCTGTGTTGAGGTTTAGGTCTCCTGCCCTTGTAGTTCTGATGGATGTAGAGGTCTTGAGGTGAAGCATGTTCATAAAGTCTGGGTTGGACATAGCCTTGTATGTCAGGCACAGATCACCTCTGAGCAGTCAGTAAGTGACTGAATACAGCTGGAATTCCTTTAGTCGGGCAGCATAAGAAATATGTTTGAGACCCTTTCACCTCCTGTCGAGGAATTTGTGGGCCCATCCAATCTGAATGGGGCAGTGTATGCAATCATTGGTGTGATGAGTACAGGGAGCGATGACCTCCCTTGATCTAGATGTGAATCACTGCATGATGAGGTGGCCAATGTAGAAGGCCTTCCAAACTACCCTGGCAATGTGAGTGTCAAGCAAAAGGTCACTGTCAACCTGGGTGCCAAGGTCCCTGATAACCTACGTTGTGCTTAGAGGATTGCCACCTAGATGGGAAGTAGTGGTAACCTTGTTCTTCCTGAAGGGTATGGCTATGCATTGTTTAGTGTTTAATGTAAGGCCATGGCCGTGGCACCAGTTATCTGTGTCTATGAGACCCTTCTGAAGGATGTCTGTGTCAGATGGGTTTCCAGCTATGCTTCCCAGTTTGCAGTCATCTTCAAACTTTGTCAGCCATAATCCTCCTGTGTTTGCTCGTACCTCTGAAAAGTAGATACTGAACAAATGTGGGCTCAGGACTGAGCCCTGTGGGACACCACTTGTGACAGCTCTGGAGTGTGAACTGGCACCAGCAACTTTGACCCTGTGTGTTCCGTCACTTAGCCAGTTTGCAACCCATGCTGTGATGTATGGGTTCACAATTAAGCTGGTGATGTTTTCAATGATACCTGAGTGGGGTATTGTGTCGAAAGCCTTTGCCAGGTCAAGGTAGGCTGTGTGGACTGCCTTGCCCACGTCAATGGCCTGGGTGAGTGTTTTGAAAAAGTCAACCAAGTTTAAAAGGCATGATCTGCCCTTGACAAAGCCAAACTGGATTGGATCCAATGTCTGCAAGTCCCCTATGTCTTCATTTAGAATTCCCATTATGATCCTCTCCATAGCTTAGCAGAACAGGCTTGTCAAGCTGATGGGATGGTAGTTTCTGGGGATGGTGGAGGCACCTCCTTTGTGAAGTGGGTCCACCACTGCTGTATGCCACTCCTTGGGAACATATCCTGAGGTGAGGCTAAGATTAAACAGCTGCCCTAACTGCGGGTGAAATTACTCATTGAGTTCATGGAGCACACAACTGGGGACACCATCTGGTCCCATGGATAAAGTGTTTTCTGCCTTGGATTGAGCAGTTCCCACCCCAGCAGTGGAGATGTTTGGGGGGCTACAATCCTCTGGTGTACATACCCCCCCAGTTGGGGGGAGGGAGGGAGAAATCTGCACTGAACCTGTCAGTCAGTATGTTGCCAATGTCTGTAGGTGCAGTGATATCAACATTATTCTGAACTAAGTCTGAGCATATCTGGGAGTTTCCTCCCAGGTTTCAAACATAGGTAAAAAAGGCCTCATGATTGTCCCTGGAGTCCTGAGTGGGTTTACTCTCAAAACATGCCTCGGATGATTGTATGGGGGAACCCAGTGTTTTACTCACAATGAGCAGGGGTGTCTTCCCCCCTATGGATTACGCTCTATCTTTGTAGTAGCTCCTTCCTTGTGTTGTACAGCTTGTTTATGGCTAGGGTCCACCAGACTGGATGCTTGCCTGTGGTACAAAGAGTCATTATTATTTGGGATTGCCTGAACCATGCAGTCCTGGAGGTGCTGGTAGAAGGCATTTCTAAGTGATACAGTGGCTTGGGTAATGGTGTCTGCTGGCCTGGGGGCCTTGAAAGAGACCACACCAGTCCTCAGAAATGTGAAGTCGGCATTTGAGAAGGTCTTCACCGTTTCATTTCCCATCTGGGGTGTGGGTGGGATGTGGACTCCCACTGAGAATAGTCCATGATCTGATCTCACCAATGATGGGTATATGTCTGGTGTTGAACAGTGTGACCCCATGTTTGTGATGATGTGTTCTAGTATGTTGCCTCCACTTGAGGGATTGGGACCAGTTGTTCCATGGCATTTCAGTGTATGAACTCTTGGAACCTTTGTGTTAGAGTGTTGTGGCATGATTAGTGATCCCAGTCTATATGTGGATAGTTGGAATCACCCAGTAGGATGGTGTTTTGAGATACATTTATCCCCTTCAGTGTTTGCAGGATAGCTGTGTGAGGTACCTGAGTTTGAGCGGGTGGCATGTAACATGCTACAAACTGCAGAGCAGTCTTGCCTACGGTCACTGGCACCTGGATGGTCTCTGATGCATCGTGTGTTGCCACCAACCATGAGGTGAGGGTGTCCTTGATGAATATGAACACCCACCATCCTTCTTGGTGTTGCCGGGATGCTGGTGCCGGTATGCATGATATGAGGTAACACCCGATAGTGCCGGGGTGCTGTCAGAAGCTGTGAACCAGGTTTCAGGCACAGCACAGACATCAATGTGCTACATACTGAGAAGGGCATAGAGTGTGTGCAGCTTGAGGTTGAGACCTTGGGCATTGAACAGCATTACCCTTAGTGTCTTTCCTTTACTGTGTTCTAGGGTGGTAGGTGTAGAATCTGAATCTTGCATAAAAAAGGCACAATGGGGGTGGCAAGAGCATCATCTGAAATCCGGAAGCCCAGGGGGACAGGTGCAAGCCGTCCCTTGCAAATCACCGTGGCCTGTCCAGCATGTCATCCCAGGCAGACAGACATTAGACCCCCTTAGAATGACACCATAGTCTAAGCAAAATACTACAGCTGATCATCTTGTCTCTGTTTATGTGGCATCATACTTGGTGAAGGTAGGATACTGCCGAAGGTCAGGGTCATACCTGCCTGGCCTACATAATCAGTAGGATCCTCTATGTCTCTTTCCATGTAGTCCAGGGAGGTACATCTCAGGTCGTTCACACCAGCATGGATTATGACTGGGTCAGACCTGTACTTGCAGTTTAGTGACCTGAGTGCTTGCATTATGTGGTGGATTCCAGTGCCCGATAGGCAGCTTACTGTGACCTCCTCTGTACCTGATCTGGTGAGTGGGACATCAGTGTGTCTGACTATGGAGTCACCTATGACAAGTGTGTCCGGCATTGTGTTTGGCCTTAAGGGCTGTGACTGTTTGGCACACCAACTCTGTGGTCAATGTGTTGCATGTGCTGTGCCCTGTGGAGGCAGTTGTGTGAGTGTCTGCTGTGGTGGCCACCGCCATTCTGGTAGACTTCTGATCAGAGCCTCCGAGAGTGTCTCTGTGTGTCTATGTGTATGATCTTAAGTTGTGACAGTGCCATGTGAGACTGGATTAAAGATGTGTGTGTGGTTACCTTCACCTCTCTCTGGTCTTGCTAGTCCTATGTTGAGAGAGCTCAGCCTCCACTTTGGCTATATAGTTGCATCTCTCACATGTATGTGTGTTTTATGGCAGAAGGAGAGGGTTGTCAGTGTACATGAGGCAACTGTAACAGTGCCTCAATATTCCCAGGTTCACCAGCTGAGCAGAAGAGGACACTAGCAACTGATCCCTAGACATGCTAGAAGGAATAGACAAAACAATGTTGGAATACAGGGAGATATCAAGCCCCCAAGCCACATCATACTGTTTGATTGACAATAGCTACACATACACCGGTGTTTCATAGTGTCATAGTGTACTACTAGGCTATCTGCCCTAGTGCATGTATAAGCCTAGCCATAGTGATGTGGCTATTGCCACCCCTTATAGTGGTAATAAGTGTACAGAATAGATTCTGAATATTGTGCCTCTGACTTAGTAGTGACACATTATGACCCCTTACGTAATTGAATAACATGACTGTGTCTCTGTCTAGTCTGTGCCTCCGTCTCATATGCAGTTGTCCAGATGTCTCCTGAAGAGAGTCAGTGAGGGACTCTGTCAAACATGAACTGGGATACTCTGCTAGAGTGTGAGATGCCTCTGAGTTATGACTCTGTCCCTCCAGCATGTCCTATACATGTATGTGCTGAGGTTCAAATACTCAGCTCTCATGGCTCTGGTCGATTTGGATTGCTTGCAGTGGAGTATGTCCACCAAATCCTGATTGGACATGGTCTTGTATGTCAGGCATAGGTCACCTGTAAGTATGCGGTATGACACTGAACAAAGCTGGACTTCCTCTATTCTGGAAGCATATGACATGTGTTGAAGAACCCTGATCTTCATGGTAGGTACTTTTGGTGCAAAGATGCAAAAGGCAGGATCTGCCCTGTACAAAGCTGAACTAGGTGGGAACAAGGGTCCGTAGGTCAGTAATGTGTCTGTGTAAGAGCTCCATGACTCCTCCCATATCTTTGCAGACAAGGCTGGTTAAGCCTGTGTGGTGGTAGTTGCCATGGTCTGTGGAGGCATCCCCTTGTGGAGTGGGACCACTGTTGCCGTATGCCAGTGTTCAGGTACATATCCTGTAGCAAGACTAAGGTTAAATAGCAGTTGTATATATGGGTCCAGCCCATTCTGGAGTTCACATAGCATGCAACTGGAGATACCAGCAGGTCCCATGGATGCTGTGTACTTGTCTTTGCTGAGTGTGGCTCTCACATGGACATCCAAGATGACAGTGAGGTTACATACAGCAGTGATAACTATCTTGTTTTGGGGGTGAGGGAGGGGTAAATCGCACTGAAGCTGTCCGCGGAATGTTGCCAATATCTGTCAGGTCACTGGGATATATGTTGTTGTGTACCAACTCTGAGCATATCCGAGGGTTCACAACCAGGTGTCTGACATAACTGAAGAAAGCAGTGTGGTTACCTTCATTGACTTTGGTGATTTATGTCCCCAAGTTGACCTTGCATGTCTTTATGAGATAATGTAGCTTTCTACTAGTGCTGATCACAGCTGTCTTCCCTTTTGGAGATGTAGCTCTGTCTTGCATTAGTAACCCTCATCTGTCATACAGTTTGTTTATGGCTGGGGTCCACCAGACAGTACACTTTCCCTTTGTGGAGAGGGTCCTGTTTTCAGTTGTGATTGTATGGTCCATGCTGTCTGACATCTAGCTAAGGGAAGGTCATTCTGGTTCTGCAGTTATCTTTCATCAGCATTAGAAATGACCACAACAGCCCCTGTGGGGTGTACCTCATGCACACACATCCAGCACCTGTAAAGTCCACAACAGTACCTCACCAGGAGTATGACAGAGCTGGAACACATGTAATGTGTAGTCTGATTAAACAGAGTGCAGCTCCACACACTGCCATGCTGTCCACCCAGATGCAAGCTGTGCCTGATGTAGAAAGCCATGTCCAAGCTGGAATCAATGCACATGCTGCACCTTGTACAATCTGAATGGCAGGGAGCTATGCACATGAGGGACCTGAACCCCAGCACTGACATATATAGGACAGGCTGTACTGCATTATCCAAAACACAGAAGCCACCCCACACATGAGTAAACTACCAGTACAGGTTGTCCATAGAGACACTGGTTGAGTCCCCTCAACAGGAATCCTAATGAGTGGATGGGAGATGGGAGGTTTACCCTGGGTATCAATGTTATGTCACAGGTAGACAGAGGCACAGTATACTAAACAAGACATATGACATGTCGAACTAAACACAATGTGTTGATGGACAAACACATTCTCCGACTAGCATTAGGTCAAGATACCTCTTGAACACAGCCAGCAAGGTGCTCTGCCTCAAATGGACCAGGATTGTACTCCACAGCATAGGGAGTCTCCGGTGATAACTCCATCCCTCCAACATGTCCAACATACATCCCTGCTAAGGTGTAAGTCACCTGCACTAGTGGTTCAGGTGGATCTTCTGAGTCTGAGGTGGAGCATGCCCATTAAACTCTGTTTGGACATGGCCTAGCATGTCAGGCACATGTCACCTCTAAGCAGGCGGTATGTGAGTGAATAGAGTGTGAGTGTCGTCAATCTGGCAGCATATGACAGCTGTTGGGGTTCCTTGATCCTTTAGGTGGGGACAGTCAGGGTGTCTCCAATTGCTGCAGATGTTGTGTGAGATACAGCCAGAATAGGGCATTCGACTTGATCACCGGTCTGATAAGTGAAGAGTACAGGGAACAATGACCCACTAGATCTGGATGTGAATCCCAGCCTGATCAGGTGGGCAATGTAGAAGGTCTTCCTAGCCACTTTAGCAATGTGAGTCTCAGAAGAATGGCGACTGTTAACCTGGGTCCCCAGGTCCATGATAACCTCCTCTGTGCTTAGAGGATTGCCACCTATATGGTAGCTTGGGGTCACCTTGCTTTTCCTGAAGGGTATGTCTACACATGTTGTGCACTCTGACTTCAGGCCATGGCCCTGGCACCAGCTATCAGTTACTGTGAGTCCCTTCTGAAGGATATCTGTGTGTGATGCACTGTCCACTATGGTGCCCAGTGTGCAGTCATCTGCTAACATTGTCATCCAAAGTCCTCCCATGTTGGCCTGTACTTCTGGGAAGTACATGACAAACAATGGGGCCAAGGACTGAGCCCTGTGTGACACCACCTGTGACCAGCCTGGAGTCTAACATAGTGCCAGCAACTCTAACCCTGTGGGTCCCGTCCTTAAGCCAGTTTGCAACCCATCTTGTGACATATGGGTTTACATTTCAGTTGTTAGGGTTTTCCACAATACCTGAGTGGGGTATTGTGTTGAAAGTGTTTGCAAGGCCAAGGTAGGCTGTATGGACTGCCTTTCCCCAACAATGGCCTAAGTGACCAATTTGAAGATGTCAACCCAGTACAAAAGGTATGATCTGCCCCTGACCAAGCCAAAATGGGATGGGTACAATGTCTGCATGTCCCCTATATCTTTGTTTATGAGCTCAATTATGATCCTCTCCATAGATTTGCAGACTACACTTGTTAAGCTTATGGGGCAGCAATTAACAGGGTCTGTAGAGGCACTGCCTTTGTGCAGATGTGCACAACTGGACCCTAACCAGGCTGTTGTGCACACTATGGAAATGTAAAGCAGTGATAGGACTAAAGCCCAGGATACTGACTACCACAGTGAAAGTACTGAAACACTACACTAGACAGTGCTACAGTGTTAGGTCAGTATGAACGGATGTTGACAATTGTGTGCAAAGTATCCCATGCAAAACCTGCAGGCACAGTATACTCCCTGTTTTGTTCACACAAAAGCATTCGGACAGTAACTACACAACATGGCACAGAACACACAACCATAAACTTCAGGTATTTGTTGAAGGTCACACTCATCCACAAATGTGATGGGCTGCAGAGTTCAACATATGTAAAGCCCACACTGGGCATGCTCACACACTTAGATAAATGAGACATCTTTCACACAACATGCCACGGGAAGGCTGAACTGGGCATGCTCACACACTTGGTCCAAATGTTACCCCTAGCAAATGTGAAAACACACCAGAGGATGCTCATCCCCCTTTCTAGACACTGATCATGTAAGCACCCTATAAGTATATTGGAGAAAAGGACTCTCTCAGTAATCCGAATAGCGTGTCGTGCTAATGCATCCGTCTCTAGTGTCATAACATAGTTAGGTAGGGGTTTGAATTCAGCAGGTGGCAAGTGTGTGTGAAGGGGGGTAAGTGTGTGTGTAAGTGTGTATGAAAAAAACATCCCTTTTGGCAACTGGGAAAACACACCACAGGATGATCATTCCACTTTCTAGACTCTGATGATGTCAGCACCCTATAAGTATATTGGAGAAAAAGATTCTCTCAGTAATCCGAATAGCGCGCCGTGCTAATGCGTCCGTCTCTAGTGTCATAACATAGTTAGGTAGGGGTGTGAATCCAACAGGTGGCAAGTGTGTGTGAAGGGGGGTAAGTGTGTATGAAAGAAACATCCCTTTTGGCAACTGGGAAAACACACCACAGGATGATCATTCCACTTTCTAAACTCTGATGATGTCAGCACCCTATAAGTATATCAGGGGAAAGAAAATTCCCCAGTAATGTGAATAGCATGCTGTGCTAATGCGTCCGTCTCTAGTGTCATAACATAGTTAGGTAGGGGTTTGAATCCAACAGGTGGCAAGTGTGTGTGTATGAAAGAAACATCCCTTTTGGCAACTGGGAAAACACACCACAGGATGATCATTCCACTTTCTAAACTCTGATGATGTCAGCACCCTATAAGTATATCAGGGGAAAGGAAATTCCCCAGTAATGCGAATAGCACGCTGCGCTAATGCGTCCGTCTCTAGTGTCATAACATAATTAGGTAGGGGTTTGAATCCAGCAGGTGGCAAGTGTGTGTGAAGGGGGGTAAGTGTGTGTGTAAGTGTGTATGAAAGAAACATCCCTTTTGGCAACTGGGAAAACACACCACAGGATGATCATTCCACTTTCTAAACTCTGATGATGTCAGCACCCTATAAGTATATCAGGGGAAAGGAAATTCCCCGCTAATGCGTCCGTCTCTAGTGTCATAACATAGTTAGGTAGGGGTTTGAATCCAGCAGGTGACAAGTGTGTGTGAAGGGGGCTAAGCGTGTATGAAAGAAACATCCCTTTTGGCAACTGGGAAAACACACCACAGGATGATCATTCCACTTTCTAAACTCTGATGATGTCAGCACCCTATAAGTATATCAGGGGAAAGGAAATTCCCCAGTAACGCGAATAGCGCGCTGCGCTAATGCGTCCGTCTCTAGTGTCATAACATAGTTAGGTAGGGGTCTGAATCCAACAGGTGGCAAGTGTGTGTGAAGGGGGGTAAGTGTGTATGATTAATATATCCCTTTTGGCAACTGTGAAAACACACTACAGGATGCACATACCCCTTTCTAAACGATATCACAATTATGTATGGCTTTTGATTACAGACATGCCATGTGTGTTGTGCACACACAGAATGCCCATGTGTGTGGGTTGTCCCTCACAATAATGCATGACATTGATTACACCGGTTATGGCAATGAACACATGCTGTATGTGTGTGCCAAATACACATATGTACCTGTGACTTTCAATAGTTACCATGTGTGATGCCTGCCACATGTGAATACATGGTATTTGCACAGGGTAACATTATGACCGTGGTCTTCTGTGCAGATGCTGCATGTGGGATGTGTATATACAGTGTGAGATGTAGATGCTATCAGCCTAGTAGTGAGGGATGCACACCTGGTCTGGGGCATAAAGTCTACATGTTGTTAATGTACAGGAGCTGCATGTTCTCACCTGTTGTGGGAGTGGTAAGACAGTATTCCATAGCAATGCAGTGACTGCATGCTAAGAACCATTCAGCTAGGGTGTTGTTGCTACACTTATTCATTAGCATTCATTAATTTGTTGGAATCCCTGGTGAGGGTCTGATGCCAACCAAGGTCAGGGGTCTACCAGCCTGTGTCACTTGCTCAGTGATCCCTTCCATGTTCCCTATCACGTATCCCAGTGAGCGACATCCCACATCAGCTGTGGTGGCATGGACAATGACTGAGTCATATGTCCATGCATCTGACTGACTTGTATGTTGTTGTTACAGTTTGGCCATGTGTTTCCATCTCATACATGTGATGTACATCAATGGGTAGGGGATAGGGTTGACTGTGTACATGTGGCAGCTGTGACATTACTACATGACACACATATTCCACAACTGTACCATAGAGGTGACTGACAACTGACCTTTGCACATGCTACCGGAGTATTGAGATTACATTGGTGATTGACAGCACATAGGGCCAATGGTGAAAAAGAGACATAGGTCCGTAGGTTCGTACAGGGATATCTGCCCAGGGCATGTATCCACCTAGCCAGAATGTGCGTGCCTTTCAACATGCATTGTGAATCTGTCTTGCTATGCCCTTTTCCAAGGTTAGTATACTGTGCCTCTTTCTCACAGTGACACATAAGTGATACCCAGGGTAACCCTACAATGTCACATCCAGTCATTAATATCGCTCTTGAAGATAGTCACTGAGTCAGTCTGCCTAACCTCTATTGGGATAATAATCAGGAATGAAGGGAGCCTCTGAGTTGTGAATATGCCCCTCCACCATGTCCTATGTATATCACTCCTGAGGTTCAAGTATTTCCAGCGTGTATCCTGGTGGGATCTGGATATTCTGAGATGCAGCACGGCCATTACGTGAGGGTATGACCTGGCCTTCTATGTCAGGCACAGATTGCCTATGAAGAGGCAGTATGTCACTGAGTAGAGCTGCTGCTACTTTAACCAGTCAGTATGTGGCATCTGTTTGAGCACTTTGATCCCCTTGTTGAGGTACATATGTGGTAGCCCCAGTTGCTGCAGGTGTCTGGTAAGGTGCATGCCAACAGGTTCATCATAGTCAATTATGGGCATGATGAGGGATGAGTAAAGGGGCACAATGTCCTCCCTGGCCTACATGTGGATCCCATGATGATGTGGCCCATATAACATGCTTACCTAACCACTTTGTCCATGTTGTTGTCAAATGGTAGAATGCTATCAACCTCGTACCCCAAGGTCCATAATTCCTTGGTCTGCACTTACTGGATTAACACATATGTGGTACATTGTGGTCACTTAGTGTTTGACAAAGGGGATGACTATACTCTTTCTGTCATTCACGTTGAGGCCATGGCTGTGGCACAAGTCGTGTGTTTGCAAGAGTCCCATTTGGAGGATGTGTGTTAGCTGTTGAGTTGATTATGGTGTTCAGTCTGCAGTCACCTGCGACTTGCTGAGCCACAGTACTTCCATGATGGCCTGTACCTATGACAAATATATAATGAACATGACAGCTCCTAGGGCTGTGCCTTGTGGGACACCACTTGTACCAGGTTGGAGGCTGACATGGCTCCAGCAATTCTACCATGTGTGTTCTGCCCTTGAGCCACTGTGCAATACCCATAGTGACATAGGGGTTATTATGTACACTGGTGAGCTTCCTAGAATGCACAAGTGGGGTATTGTATCCAAGGCTTATGCAAGGTCCAGGTAGGCTGTGTGGACCTCCTACCCTTGACAGTGGCCTTGGTGACTGTTTCAAACAAAGCAAACAGGTTTGATAGGCAGGATTTGCCATTGACAAAGCCAAACTGTGTATGGTGACATGTCTGTAGGTCCACAATATCTAGATATGTGAGGTTCATGATGATCCTTGCCATAGCTTTGCAGACAAAGCTAGTCAGACATATGGGGCAGTAGTGTCCAGGATCCGTGACAGCACCACCTGCATGTTGAGGGACCACTGTTGCTGTATGCCACTCTCTGGCCACATATCGTGTATTAAGGCTGGGATTGAACAGTGGTGTTATGTCTGGGTGTAGCTCTTCTTGTGGTTCATGTAGGATACAGCCTGGGACACTGTCTGGTCCCATTGATGCAGTGTTTATTGCTTTGGGAAGGGCATCTCTTACCTGAGCATCTGTGATGTCAGGGGAAGCACTGTGCTGCGAGACATATGTTCCCTTTTGGTGTGGTGGGGAGAAGGCAGCATTGAACCTGTCCACTAGGATGATGGCAATGTCTGTGTGTTTTATATTTTGTGTGACATATTGTATTACCTCTGAGCATATCTGGGTAGTACCACTCAGGTTACTAACATAACTACAGGCAGCCTTGTGATTATCCTCAGTGGCTTGTGGAATCCTCTCTCAAAGATGGCCTTAGACAATCATATGGGTGCCTGTAGTTGTCATCCAATACTCATCAGTGGTGCCTTCACATTTTGGGAGGTTGTTGTATCATGTGGTGGCGCCATCCTTCTATTGTATAGTGTGTTTATGGCTGGTGTCCGCCCAGGACATCTGCCTTTGGAGAATTGGGTCATGCTTTCATATGTGGCTTCATGATCCATGCATTCCTGAATGTGTCCACAGAATGACTCTATACAGGTATCTGCAGTCTGGTCCATATTTTCAACAGGCCTTGGGCCTTTGAAGGTTTCCACATCATTTATGAGGGGTGTGCACTTGCTTGACATGAGCTGTTGACAGGCGTGCAGCCTCCAGACAGAGCAAGGGAGGGTCACAGTCAGCTACCTGTTGGGACGTACCTCCCTGGACCACATGGAAAGAGACACAGAGGAGCTCTTACAGCACCCTCTCAAACTCAGGTCTCCCACACAGCCTTCATGCTGACACAGGAGAGTTTAGATTACTCTGCAAACACCATCATACTGGGTGATGCCAGCTACCCAAACATAGACTGTGAACATTACACAAGCCACAATACCCAAGCTCTAAGGTTCCCATTGATCAGACATTCTTTGGCTATGGAACAGGTAACCAACCTTCCCACAAGAGGGGCAGATATAGTAGAGCTGATCTTTACAAACATGAGTACAAACTGCTCACCACTGGGAGTATATCCCTCATTGTTGCAATCAAACCATATACTAATCACACTGGAGTTCTGGATCCCCCACATATGCAAACCACCAGCACATCGATGTGTGTGTGTGGGAAATGTCCCTATTAGCAACCGTGACAGTATGGTACAGGATGCAGATCCCCCTTTTGAAACAGTGATGATGTCAGGACTGTATAACTATATTACCTGTAGTAAAGTCCTCAAATAATTTGCATAGCGCGCTCTGCTAATGCGTCTTTCTTCAGTGTCATAACGTAGTTAGGTAGGGGTTTGAATCCTGCAAAGGGAATGTATGTGTGTTAATATGAGTGTGGTTTATGTGTATGCACTATGCTGGGAGCGTTAACTTCCTTTTGCCAACTGGGAGAACACACTACAGGGTGCACATCCCTCCTCCTACACACAGATGATGTCAGCACCCTCTAAGTACAGCATTAGTAAGAATTTCTCCAACTACTGCAAATAGCACACTCTGCTAATGTGTCTGTTTCTACTGTCATTGCACAGTTAGGTATGGGTTTGAATCTTGCAAATGGAAAGTATGTGTTTTACTGTTGGTAGGGTTAGTGTGTGTGCACAATGATGGGGTGGGATGTGGCTTTTGCCACATGGGGCTATGCACTGCAGGGTGGTCATTACCCTTAACAAGCAGTCATGTCCTACCTAGCAGTAATGAACGTGATGCACCTCAGGCAATCAGAGTCCCATACAGCCACATGCTCAGGAGAGCTGGACCTCAGCACTGACATACATGGACATGCTGGAGGGGCATATTCCTAACCGAGAGGCTCCCTTCACTCTGTAATGAGCTCACACTACTGGTTAGGCAGAGTCCCTCATTGACTCTCTTCCATAGGAATCTGGATGAGTGGATGGAGATCATAGTTGTACCCCAGGTATCACTTCTATGTCGCTGTTAGACAGAGGCAAAGTATACTAAAGTCGGACAAGGGCATAACAGCATAACTTGTGATTGGGTGGCAAAGACAAACACATTCTACTAGGCTTACCAATGCCCTAGGGCAAATAGCCTAGTATGAACCTATGAACTGTTCATTCTCAACTGTTCGAGCTCATTACAGAGTGAAGGGAGCCTCTCAGTTAGGAATTTGCCCTCCAGCATGTCCATGTATGTTCTATTCAGTCGCTACGCTTGCTCAGAGGTGACCTTTGCCCAACATACAAGGCCATGTCAAACCCAGATTTGATGAATATGCTTCACCTAAAAAACCTAGATCCATCAGAGCCACAAGGGCGTGAGACTTAAACCTCGACACGGCTATTAATAGGACATGCTGGAGGGATAGATACATCACCCAAAGACTCCCTATGCTGTGGAACAAAATCACGGTATATGTGAGGCAGAGCACCTCGCTGGCCTTGTTCAAGAGAAATCTTGACCAATGGATGGGAGATCGCAGATATACCCCAGGGATTACCTCCGTGTCACTGCTCAACAGAGGCACAGCAAAATAATGGGTATGGTTCCCCATACTAAAGGGGTGGCGTAAGCCACAAAACGATGGGCTAGGCTTGTAAATGCCCTCGGGCAGATAGCCTAGTATGAACCTATGGACATGTGTGTACTGCTATAGTACATCTGCCATATGTTGCATGTGTGTGTGTTGTGGGGGATGCACAGGTAATGGCCAGATACTTCTGCACAGGTGACACGTCTGACACATTCTGGGTGTTCATCCATACATACTGGATGTGTGCTGCCATCCAACCCTGTGATGTGGACACACATTACTCAGCCTGGATATACATATCTGAACAACACCACAAGCACAGTACACTACCTTGCATGCATGTTATTACACAGTTATTCAGTAGTTATGACAGTGATGCTATCCATGCAGCCCACTGGGCCAGTGGAAGCCACAACACACACCGCCAGCACCTTTGCATATGCTTACCACAGACATCCCACATACTGCATGTACTGTGCACACAGTTATCTAACCCAGAACAACTGCACACCACTTATTAATCCTGTCCAGTGGACTACAGATACAGGCATATTGTATAACAATAGTAGGAGGCTACTGCAGCACAGGGCAGATTCACATGACGGGAAGGCATCTGTTGTCTGCAGTGTTAAGATGCTTCACATTCACCAAATGCACAGATATTGCCAACATTGTTGCAGACAGTTTAGGTGCAGGTACCCCCATTGTCCTACACACGTGTTATTAGTTATCCCAGATGACTGTAACCTCCCTATCCTCTCACATGTCCAGGTGAGAGCCACCCTCATCATTGCAGAACACATATCATCACTGTTACAAAATGGTATCCCTGGATGTGTGCTACATTCACCCCTGGAGGACATAGCACCACATGACAGACTGATATTAATCCCTGGCCATACTACAGGATATGTACCTGAACAGTGCCATACATACACAGTGGTCCCACACCAATGAGGAGGAACCTCTACTGACCCTGGGAACTACTGCATCATATGCACAACTGGCCTTGTGTTCTAAGCTATGGAAGTGTTAGTTATGGCCCACATGTACAACAATATTACATATGTTTATATTTCATGACTATGTACACACAACCTATCTCATGGACATACCTATAGATAGTGAACTATGATACATTTGGAGGTGTCACAGTATACACAGGATTAACCTGCTACTTTGCATTACCTGTGTTTGTGGCAGCTGTTGGTGTGTCACTGGTGCTGCTTGAAGTTTGCTGCTGCTGCTGCTGCTGCTGCTGGCTGTCTTTATTTCTGTTTTGTTCTCTCTCTGTCTCTCTCTCTCTTTCTCTGTCGGTTTTGTGCAATGAATGTATTGCATGAGTGTAGTGTGGGTACTCATTGCTTTTGTAGGTATCTGCATAGGTCCATGTGATGGCCTCTGCACCAATTGTAAGGCAGCATTTGCTAATTGCATGCAGCTGGGTGTGTACTGATTGCATGTCTCACTGTGATTTCAGGACACTGCTATAAAAGGGTATGTGAGATAGGCGTTGCCCTTTCAGATTGTAGGGCGTGGACCATGCTGGTATGCTGTTGACAGTGTTTTGTGAGTGTGAAGGTTAGTACATCTACCATGCTTCATGCTGTGTTGTAGATTCAGGTTGCTGCATTTATCTTGCCTGTTCCCTATAGTGAGTGTGTATGCATACTGACACCTACAACTATATGTCATATGTATTGCTATATAAATATATATATATATATCTGTGTACATATACATACTTTCATATATGTACATTAGTTGACATTATTGGGTACAAGCTAACAATTAGCAGGGCTGTTTCTGTTAACACTACACTAGTATGGGAACCCAGTAATTGGGACTATAAAAGTCTGCATGACATGCTTTGGGTAGTAGACATACTATATTGCCTTTATCTTCATTCCTACTATTACGTGTTCCACTTATTTAGCACTATATTCCTGTATGAGAGTCATGGCTTAGTGGTAGGTCATACAGACTAGTGTTACAATGGTCTTGTGGTAGGGCCTACTAGTATGCTCATATTCTGCTTTTGAGTTGAGTATAGGGCCTATCAATCAAAGTGCTGGAGGCACCTTTAAGCAGTTAAAGGGCTTAGTAGGTCTCACAGGAGCCAGGCTGTGTTGCAGATTCTGGTTGCTGCATATATCTTCACTGTTTCCTGTAGTGAGTGTGTATGGCTACTGAGACCTACAACTATATTTCATATGTATTAATATATATTTATATATATGTATGTGTAGATATACATACCTTCACATATGTACATTACCTTACATTATTATGTACAAGCTAACAGGTAGCAGGGCTGTTTCTGTTCACACTGAACTAGTATGGGAATCCAGTAATTTGGCCATTAAAACTCTACCTGACATGCTTTGGATAGTACATCTCCTATATTGCCTTTATACTGATTCCTACTATTACATGTTATATTTATTTTAGCACTGTGCTCTTTTGAAGCAGGCATGGCTTAGTGGTAGGTCATACACACTAATGTTACCAAGGTCCTGGGTTCGAGACTGACAGTGGGAATTTTTTTTACTTTGCAAACTTTCAAACTGAGTACAGGACCTGTCAATCAAAGTGCTGAGGCCACCTTTAAGCAGTTAGAAGGGTAAGTAGGTCACACAGGGGTCAGGCTGTGTTGCAGATTCAGGTTGCTGCAATTATGTTCACTGTTTCCTGTAGTGAGTGTGTATGGCTACTGAGACCTACGACTATATTTCATATGTATTAATATATATTTATATATATGTATGTGTAGATATACATACCTTCACATATGTACATTACCTTACATTATTATGTACAAGCTAACAGGTAGCAGGGCTGTTTCTGTTCACACTGAACTAGTATGGGAATCCAGTAATTTGGCCATTAAAACTCTACCTGACATGCTTTAGATAGTACATCTCCTATATTGCCTTTATACTGATTCCTACTATTACATGTTATATTTATTTTAGCAGTGTGTTCTTGTAAAGCAGGCATGGCTTAGTGGTAGGTCATACAGACTAATGTTACCAAGGTCCTGGGTTCGAGACTGACAGTGGGAATTTATTTTTCTTAGCAAACTTTCAAACTGAGTACAGCACCTGTCAATCAAAGTGCCATAAAGGCACTTTTAAGCACTTTAAACCAGGTCTGCGCTCGTTTGCGCGGAGCTCATGCATGCGCACTGGCGGTGAGCTCCGCTAACACAAGCGCACACCCGTGCTAATTTCTTTGAAAGAAAAGAAAAAGGGGTGACAGGAAAGTGGTGAAAAAGGGGTCACAAAGAGGGTAAGACAGTAGGGAAACAAGTGTGGGATTTGCAGGAGGGATGTAGGTAAGGCCCATAGATGCCCATGTCTTTGGCAGCAACAGCTGTGCATTTCCATGTATTTTGGTGAGACATTAGAAACCTTTCACCCCTGAGAGAGGTGTCAGGACAACATTAATAGTTGTAGAGCCAATTGTAATTAACTGTTTCAATGTCAAGCAGACATGTGTGCGACATGGACAGCTATGTATGGGGCGTAATTTTTTTGTGGGTACAGAGTGCCCTTTTTTTTTTTTTCAGGTGAGAGTGGTATGTCAGGTGAAGGAAGTCGGTATAGCTGGGGAGGTAGGTTGGGTAGGTTAACAGACAAGACAGACAAGACGCATACAGGGGCGGTGTATGACACACGTGGGGGGGTTACACAGTTGGGATTTCCAAGATGCATGAGCCCACAGATGGCAACAGTGGAACTGATATCCCCACCCATAGGCAGCTGCCACTGTTCCTTCACAGCCCAGGATGGGGCTGTGCTGGGGGCTGTGTAGGCGGGGCAACGGCCGGGGCCGTTAGCTGTGCCACACGAGCCTCGAGCTGGCGTAGGGGCCCAAGAACAGTGTCTTGGATCTCCCTTCGCACCACAGACCGGACACCGCAGAGGGTGAGTGGACGAACCCCTCCGGCCACACTTGCAGAGGGGGGACGGGCCCCATCCCCTGCAGCGCTTCCACCCGAAGGTGGTACAGGGCCACCGGAGGGGGGTCCGGCCAGGGCACTAGTGCCAGGTGCAGTCACCAGCTGAGGTGGGAGAGGTGGGTCCGCTGGGACCTGCCTTCCCAAGCGTTCTAGGTTTGTGAGTAGTTATGTTAGTTTGGGTTAGTGGCATTGTATTCCATTCAGATTAGTTGTAACAGCATGCATTGGTATTCCCATCAAACAAACACCCAGATATTAACACCATTGAACAAGGGGCATATCAATATCACATGCATTATTTGAACAGAAATACACAGTCAAACAACATGCAGGGTTGATTAATGGCAACAGGCCATCAGACTTGCAGGTATGAACAGGGCACATGCACGAACAGACATGCATATATTTTTGAAACGGACAAATGTCCATGATTAATGAAATGTTCACATACCATTATTTAGTGGGTGTTGTTATATGGAATTATAGGGTTGGGAGATAGAAAGTGATGACACATTCATATGTTACACATTGATTTACATTTATAATAGGTACACAATTAAGTTGAGGCTGATGTTTCAAAATAAATTTTATTTGACTGTCAAGCTACACCTGTTACAAATACATCACTATCCTACTTATTTTGAATTTGATCAGATACATCATCCTGCTACACTTTGATGACAGGACAGGGGACAACTATGGCTGTTTAGTCTGTCAGATAATCATTCATTCTATCTGCAAATTGTTTACTGTGATCACCATATACAGCATTTGGCTAGACATTCCAGATTCTGACACACTGAAATCAGTTTGGTATATTAAGTTGTACTTCCCACATGCATTTAGTTCTGTAGAAACACACTGGGGCTAATAGATTCCGGGTTATTACTACTTTATTTATTCATACATGACCCTTTCTGTCAGTCTCACACTTCCTGCAAATTCACAGTTCAGGTTGCTACTTCTAGGCTTTGTTCACATGTTAGACTAGTGGTGATTCAAACACTTTCCAACAGCCTCACTTCTGTCATGATTCAGCATTTCAACAGGGTATATCTCACATGTGACTACCTCAGATTCTGAAGCTGTACTCTTGAGACTACTGCAGGTTACACTATATTTAATTAATGGTGGGACATCTGTATTACAGCACTGTTTAATTCTATCAATTATATTTCCAGTTACACTTGCATACTGATGAACTTGTTGCAGCCATACCTGCAGACTTTCAAATCTTGCTTGCACATTATATTACTTTTAATCAATACACTGCAGTGTTCTGATACATGCTACAGTATAATATTTATTTACAAGTACTGGGTGGGGTTACTAACCTGCACGGTGGCGCATCCGCACCAGCCTACGGGCATGCATCTCGCGATTCATAGAGCGGACACCTGCAGCTGTAATACAAAAGAAGTAATATTGGACTACACATCTCCATGGTATCAGCTAGTTGAAATCCTTACATACATAAGTAAAATGTAACTTACTCAGTAGTGGGGCGTTGGGCATATCCCGGGCCTCCTGGATCCATTCGGACAACTGGTCTTGCTTGCCTCATTTCAAGTCCGCATGGTGGTGACGGACCTGCTCACCAGTGCGTGGAATGCCAGTAGCACTGGTCAGATCACAAGCCAACTGGTCCCATGCCTCTGCCCTATATGCTCCCCATGAGACCTGGCCCTGCATGAGTTGGGCCTCGTGATGATGGACAAGGAGCCAGACCATGTATCTGGACTCCTCAATGCCCCAACGCTGTGCTCGAAAGCAACGTCCCTCACCTACTCCACTCATTCTGACTGCAGCTCTGATCTACAATCGTTTCTGCTGTGTATTCCCGCCTATGGGGCTTATATATGCCGATTTTCCCGCACATTTCTCTGATTGGCCGTTTTGGAATTGTATCTACTTCACTGAAAATGCTTTATCATGCTCCATTCTGAATTTTATCCCATATATATGCTATTTCTGCATTTCTAGGTATTGCTGTCATGGCTTAGTGGTTTAGTACCTTGAGTCTAGTGCATGGTATCCTGGGTTCGAATCTGGCAACTGATTTTTGATTTTCCTGACAGAAATGAGTTGAGACCTGTCATTCAAACATGCCAAAAGCACTTTTAAACAGTTAAAACCAGGTCTGCGCTCGTTTGCGCGGAGCTAACGAATGCGCACTGGCAGTTAGCTTGTGGGAGCGCCGCGCAAACGGTGTGCGCTGGGATAAACCTTAATTGGCTAGTGACACACATGTTCAGCTAAGCACAGCTAGTTGCAAACAGTTTCACTCTGTTAAACCAATGCCTAGCAACAGGCACGCAGTTTGCAGCTTTTTAAACACTACTCAGCTACGGGCACTCCGTCTCACAGCAGCTTAGCTATCAGTACATTTCTGACTATTTTTGTTATTGTGTTACTTCAGAATATATGCTCCGTTTCATTCCATTTTACAAAAGGGAATACATTTACATGTGTACAATACTGTCAGGGGGCTTTTTAGTGCTTATTTACAAGCAAAAAAAAGGTTGTTGTGGGGGCTCGAACCCTGCCTGCCTACTCTTAGGCCGGCAACTCTACCACTAAGCTATTACTTCTTGGCTTACTTTGCATATTTAGTTCTTATATCCTTTTCCACTGATTTCTAACTGTGATTGCGCTAGTAGCACACCCGCGCACACGGGCGCACACAGTAGCAAACATTTACGGGGTTTTAAAAAAAAAAAGGTTTTAATTTAATTTTATTACATCTCTTCACTTTATACAGTGCTGATCTATCGGGGCATGTGTTGTGTAGTGTGTTTATGCACATTTCCATGGCCTCTCTCGTGGCTGTGTACTTTCAGCCATTCTAGTCTTCCGGGGGCGTGTCCGCTTGCAGGGCTTAGCCTACTGACACGCCCCCTACTCTCTTACACGGACCGTGTAAGAGTTACTAGTGTGATTCAGCATGCCTCATGCACCTCATGCATATGCATGACATGCTGACATCACACAGTTTCACTGCAGCCTCCGTGTAAGAGTTATAACTCTTACACGGAGGCTTCCTGAATCTGGCCCAAAGTGTGAGCAGAAAATAAATAGTACAGTTCTAGGAGAAATTGAGACAATTAGGAGAGTAGAGGATATTAGTCAGAGAGTAATGGAAGGATTATCAGAAGACAGAGAGTTGGTACAAGAAAAGGTACAATGAGTAGGTACATAGATAAATGTCTGGAGAAGAGTAAAGAATCACAAAAAATAGAAAACAGTGTCTAGGCAGATCATGACATTAAATGCATGTAAACTACTTAATGTTTACATTCTACCCAGGTTCACTATAATCACTCAATACCACCACCAATACTGGAAGTCAGCTGAAGTAAAGAAAATTCCAAAAAAAAAATAAATTAAAACTAGCAGCAAACATTAGCACAGATTACAGCAATAACTGCTGTACAAAAACAATACACTGAATTCCTGCTAATCCAACTTCAACCCCTCCCATTTCAAAATAGGGAAAAATATAAAATGAAACAACGGTTTAAATTGTTTTTAATATATAAACAGCACCAATTTACAAATGAATATTTCTGTAACTGTATGCTTTTTATAAAGCGGTTGCAATGAAACATTTTTGTTAAGAAATACATGGCTTCTCTGTATTAATTGTTTTGATATGGTGTATTAGGTAAAGGATAGCCTTACTCCAAAATTCTAGAAAAAGAAATGCTAGCTGAAGAAAAAAAATTCACAAATCTGAATGGCAGCATTGAGATGGAAATTAAATTAGAATGCAGTCCACTCTGCCTTTGGAGAGGCTTTGGTTTAGCTCCCAAATATCAATTGATGAACGCAGTCTCCAACTGAAAAAAATTTCTCCAAAGGTTGTCCTAAACCACAAATTGATTTTTACTGGTAGAGACACTTTTAGTGGCTATGCCTGCATGAGACTGGAACCCAATAAGTGTTTTTGAAGGAAGTCCTAACCTTTCTTTGTATATTCTCCCTATATGCATGATTGCTCCTCTGTTCTCGCATTCAGTAGTCCATATTGCTATTTTATCTCCTTTTGCTCGAACATTGACAACAGTTCCACACACATCATCACTAGCATTATCAAAGGCTTCTCCTATCAAACATAAAAGTGTTTCTAACCAGAAACGATCCAATTCAAGTCATCTCTTTGACTTGCTCAGAGTGATGAACCACTGCCCTCCACATTTATTCATTTCATCTTCCCACAAAAGTTCTATACCATCTTTAAAGAGCGAGTAATAACATCCTGACATTAAGTTGCTGGACAGCTGAATGTGATTGTAAAGCACCTAGAAATCTTCAACAATATCAAACTTGGAGATCAAATGTAAATTTGCTTACCATGTTTTGCTTTTGTCATTTTTAAAGAACCAAAGTGCCCATTGGTTCCGCAGTCACCATCTTAGATTAGTCTGATTCTGTCGCCTCATTGTCGATAGCTTTAGTTTTGGTAAATTCTGAAATTCAGGTTTGGTCCTTGAGACTGATCGTCTTGTCTCCAAAATGAGACCTGATAATGAAGCCTATTCAAAGATGGAAGCAAAAATATATGTAATTTTTTAACAAAAGTTTATTCTTTTTAACTTTGACAGTCTGCAGGTGGAAAGACCCACAAATATAGCATTTCTCATTGAAACATTGTCACTAAGACAAATAACACATAGATAATGTTTATAATGTGTGTGAACTTTCTATGTTTAATCTTCTTCTTCTTCTTTCGACTGCTCCCGTTAGGGGTCGCCACAGCAGATCAACTGTTTCCATTTCTTCCTGTCCTCTGCATCTTGCTCTGTCACACCAACCACCTGCATGTCCTCTCTCATCACATCCATAAACCTTATCTTAGGCCTTCCTCTTTTCCTGTTACCTGGCAGCTTCATCCTTAGTATCTTTTTCCCAATATACTCTGCATCCCTCCTCAGCACATGTCCAAACCAATGTAATCTTGCCTCTCTGGCTTTGCCTCCAAACCTTCCAACCTAGGCTGACCCTCTAATATACTTATTCCTAATCCTGTCCATCCTCGTCACACCCAGTGCAAATCTTAACATCTTCAACTCTGCCATGTCAAGCTCTGACTCCTACCTTTTTGTCAATGCCACTGTCTCCAACCCATATAACATAGCTGGTATCATTACCCTCTTGTAGACCTTCCCTTTCATTCTTACTGGTACTCATCTGTCACAAATCACTCCTGACACTCTTCTCCACCCACTCCATCCTGCCTGTACTCTCTTATTCACCTCTCTTCCACACTCACCATTACTCTGAACTGTTGATCCCAAGTACTTAAACTCATTCACCTTCGCCACCTCTTCTCATTGCATCCTCACCATTCCTCTATCCTCCCTCTCATTCACACACATATATTCTGTCTTAGTCCTGCTGACCTTCATTCCTCTTCTCTTTAGAGTATACCTCCACCTCTCCAGGGTCTCCTTCACCTGTTCCCTACTCTCACTACAGATCACAATGTCATCTGTAAACATCATAGTCCATGGGGACTCCTGTCTGATCTCATCTGTCAACCTGTCCATCATCATTGCAAATAGCCACTGGGGATGCACAAGCCAGTGCATTTCTGTGTGCCAGTCCCAAGCCCGGATAAATGGGGAGGGTTGCGTCAGGAAGAGCATAAGGCATAAAATTTTGCCAAACCATACATGCAGAAAACAGAACAGAACTTTCTATGTTTAATAAAATTATAAAATGACAAACTACTTAAATTAGTAATTAATAATATTTACAGAGCAACTATGAAACAGAGATTTAGAAACTTTAAATAAGGGAGAGCTGGAAGTGTAAAAGTGAAAGGGTGTAGAAACTAATAACACTAAGTTATAGAAAGATGCTTTAATCAAAATAAATGACTGAAAAAATGAAGGTGTGACCCTGTCTTTTGTCCAAGTAAAGGAATGACTGATCAGTTACCAAGAAGTAAAGATAATAGCAAAATCATATTTTTTGAACAGTCCAATAATTAAAAGATTTAAAAATAACGTGGAACAATCTGTCCAATGCAAGCTTCATACACAGCAAAACAGATCAGGAGTGAAGTCAGTTGTCAGAGCACTGTGGACTAAGAAGAGGAATTTGTAACCTGGGAAAATTGTTACATGCCGACCTGATCCAAAGTTTGTGATTTCACTCATCCTGTTGGTGGATAAGAATGGATTTCCTCATATTTTTCATATTAAATCAAAATATATTTTTTTTATTTGACGTACCTATGTATCTTCTTCCCAACTTTTCAAGACATAATTTCTTAGCAACCTCACAAATGCCCAGTCCAATATCAGATCACGAAATCCCCTTTTCAAAACCTCATAAAATCATTTCATTAACATCTTGCTATGTATACATAGAGTTTTTGCATTCAAAAAATTCGGTATAGGACAAGGACTTTTTCATATGGTAAGGATGGAAGGTATTACATTGCCATAACATATTGCCAGTCATGTTTTTTTGTAAACGGCCATGACAAATCCGTTCATTCTTAACATGTAACTCACCTTCCATGAAACAAATCTTTTTCATTACTATTAGTGCATTGTACTCCAGTCTAGCAACATTCTGTTTTACACAAAACCATTAATATTAGAAATAATCGAGGGGTGGAATGGCTTATAAATTCAAAGTTATCTAAGTCTAGTAGATCTCATTCATGTGAATCAGTGGGGTGATAAGTTGTCTGAAATGCTGCTTTTCCTCCCCAGTGTGGTACATGGGTGAAAATATGAGAAAAGTTCACTTAAGAGTATTACAGCATTTCCGTAATAACAGGAATAAACAACTTAAAGTGTCTACTATCTAAACACAGTTTGGAATTTCAGAATAGTGGTTATGCTCAGTTAAAATATGGGGGTGGGGTTTATCAGGTTTTCCTCAACAGGAACACGGGATTATTAAGAAAAATTACAAGAAGACTTTTAAGTTGTTACTTTTCATCTCAATTAATTAAATAATGAATTATTATAGAACGGTTTTTTGCAAAAATGTATACATGTTAGGTGAAATGGTTTAAGCATTATATTGGTATGTGGTATTATTAAGTGGCAATAAAGATTGCTTCCTTAAGACATTAGGGATATTACTAGGCTTTTAATATTTTTTTTTCTGATTTGTGAGATTATTAACTTATTCTGTGTAATATAGTTACTTTTCTTTTGATTGGCTTCTTTTGTAGCAAAATTTTTAAACAATTTCTAATGGTCTTGTGTTTAAATAGTATTGCAAAATCTGTATATTAACTTGAAATAATTTTGATATGGGTGCATCTGATAATACAAAACTAAGCAGTAATCCATATATTCCAAAGGTAATCACATCTGGCAATAGTGAAGCTACCAAACTAAATTCATTGTTATTCACTTTGTAATACAGTTCCGCTGTCTCAAGATAATCTGACATTCTTGCATTATATTCCAGAAAATATTGAACTAGACGTTCCCTGGGATTCATTAACAATTGTCTGGACACCGCTCTGCACCTACACAATTTAAGAGTGTTAGCTCGATGAGAAGCAGCACTGATCGAATATGCATTCTGCTTATTGGCCTACATGGATGCAGTCACCTTTCTGTGGCAAGCAATAATATTCATAGCCATGGAAAGGTGCTTGCAAACAGCATCACACAATGTAAGCAAAACGGATTGCATATATCAATACTCAGGTATGTGCATGCACTGTAGCCCAGATGGATCCCTATCAGTTGAAACCATATGATCGAGTTTTTGAAAACTCAAAGCTTTTGAATGGAGATTGCAGTACAATGACGATCAAGAAATTTAACCTGTTCTTCACTGTAGTGCAATCTTGAAATTGGTATATATAATTTGCAGGGGATGTGGGAGGGTGCAGTGGGGCTTGCCCACCTTCATAAACATAAAAAAAAAAAGATTTTTTTTGATGTTCGAGTTTTCGGAAACTCGATCATATTATCTCGTCCATATGAATTTTGAGTTTCTGAAAACTCCATCATCTGACATAGAGCCAGCCCAGACATATTTAAGGGCAAGTAGAGGGAAACAATACAGAATGAGGGGAAGTGAAATGGGAGAACTGGTACACAAATATGTGTTATAATGATGTGTGAATGTTGGACTGGGGTAATGTTTAAAGTGCACTCATATCCCACAAAGAAATGTGATGAAAGTGTATAAGAAGCATTGCTGGATGTAATATGGACATAAAGCTACAGTGAAATAAAGTGGAGTGAACGTGATATACATGTTAATTAAATGGTTGACTTGAGATAACAGTTTACAAAGACAGAAGACGCATTATGGGATGAATGCATAGAATGCAGACATAGCATATAAGGATGTATATACAGGGTATGATGTATGAAAGCTGACAGCACCACTGTATTGTCCATCTTACAATGTATACACAAGAACAAAAGGACCTTATAGCTGTAATGTTAACTCAGAAATGGACATGCTTCTGCAAAGAAATGACAGTGGCACCAAAAGGGTAGGGGTTCATCACCTATGAGCATGTACTAGACAGGAAACTACTGTGTGTTTATGTAAATGATACGTGCCAGTCTAATAACAAACAACATAAATAAGTGCCCAATGACAAGACTGAGAAGATGACATGTCAGGAGTCCAATTCTGATATTGCTGATTCCCAGATATGTCTGACATACTAATAGATGGCATGGTCACATACAGTTACAGGGAACAGTAACAGAAAATCAGTTCAACAGCGAAAACACAATAGAAAGTGCTGTAACAGAGGAGCAATCAAATTTTCTGATGATCTGACTGCATTCCATATAATAAGACATGTTGATGGAGTCACATATCTGCTGTTAAGCTGTATATTGTGACAGAAACAATTGCAGTATGAAACCTGTCAGGATGCTGACATGCAATAAACAGCATAATTATCGTGTGAATAGGTAATGCATATGATCAAGGAATGGCCTAAGAAATATTTGCATCATGTCCTTGTAGAACACATGCCTGAACAGATATCAGAGAGATGCATAAATATCATGGGCACCACAGACGCACACATATCAGTCACATAAGGAAAAGCACCTATGAAGGGTATACAGCACTATGACACCATATAAGGGGAACAGAAGATCAGCCTGGTATGAAAACATGGCCTTTTGAATGTGTGTAAGCCACTGTAGTCTGACACATTTGTCTGACAGATGTTACTAGATTCAACCCCTTGCCTATTATACAAAGCACTCTCCAGACCCCTGTACTGACTGCATGTGCCACATTGGCTAACAATGGAGTCTGCTACAAATAACTACACTGAAAGTGTGTGTCAACACAGAAGGTATGAATATATTATGAATAATCAGATTTAGTCAGAACTGCAGAAAGGAGCTGCACATTACTGTCCACACAACACTGAGCATTACAATATGACTGATTCTTTGACAAGAATGCTGCTTCCATCATGCAGGACACACTGTCCCAGATGTGAACACCAGTATATCAATGCAGGTAAGCTATATATGCCAGTACTCAATGCACATACCACAGGAGCACTCACAGCATCACATGCCATGAATCAACATTTTAATGCCAAGCAATCACAGCCTGTGATGATATATCATGGTTCAAAATAAAAATGGATATAAATAACAGGATCCAATGGTGATTATGTAATGTCAGTATATTCATATAAAATTGTGCCTGTAAGGAATTGAACAGCAAGTGATGCAACTGTACTGACTAATGACATCATGATGAACTACAAGCACTACAGTGGATATCATACAACTAGTATGATCATCCTATGGTAAATTATTGCATAATCTGTACATGTGGTAAAGAAACTCTGAGATGAAATTGATTGTTGAGGTCTGTCACAATTAAAATGGACACATTATCACTGTGGTAAATTAAGTCATGCATTACCAGTATAAAGCCCAACAATGCTAACAGGCAATGAATATGGATGTTAAACATATGAGCATATGACAGTAGACCATACATGATATTTTATAAGATGACTGTACCATGGTGGAAATGTCATTACAATTGTGACATATGGTTATGTGAAGGCATTACATCATGTTCTTCCTGCAAGGGATATGTGTGCCTGTGATTCTTGTAGTACATCAACTGCAGACAGCATGTTGTCTCATTCCCCCATGCCAGAGGACAACACGAACTATATATGTTATGTAAGGAACATGGAAGCCAATGTCATAATTTCTCTGAATAAAAACATTGATGTGTAACAAATTGTCATTCCTCTTATTAAGAGGGATCAACATCTATATGTTTACAAAGCCAATGTGCATGACAACAGTTTTAGTGACATGTGCAGTCACAATAAAACTGACACAATGTAGTCTGAGCAGTAATGGATGGATTTCAAATAACTACCCGAGATCACAAGTTAAACATCATTGCCTGAATCGCAAGTGCCACATGACCATGGTGAGATACAGGGCAGAGAGATAAATGGGCGACATCACCACCATTTATTATTCAGATGTTTATGCTATTGTACAGCTACACATCATATATATATTTACATAATAGTATACACAGTATGAGGATGAAAGACACATTCACAACTGGACTTCAATATCTGACATATGTAGTTATACAATGTACAAAGTACGCTCTCAAAGTCACACAACACAGGAGAATATGCACTCCAAATGTGACATACTGCAGGTATGTTACTGGTATGTAAATATTGTGTGGACAGAATGTTATTTTCCCTGGTGATGCTAGGATTTGCTAGTGTCACAGAATGCCATTGTAATTTAATCACATAATTAGAAGGATACATAAAGGTTGTGTGAGGTGGTCAGTGGAATATGACAGTAATAACTATCACACTATTGAAGTAATGATGGAATCGAGCCATTAATATATCCACTTACAACATCTATTCAGTACATTATCAGCATCCAGCACCACAGGAGAATAATGACTACAATTGAGACATCTAACCTCTATGAAAGAATGTCATTAGCAGTGTATTGCCAAGGAAATGTATCTGGTAACATAGCCGTATAGCCAATCAGGGCTTGTAAAAGTTGCCACTACATATGTGTGTAAAACAATCATGAGTCCACTGGCAGTCATAATTGCAGATTTTCAGCACTGCTATATTCAAACATCTTACCTATCTGGTTACATGTTACAGATAGTAGTGTCAGACTTGCAGGCATCACAAGACATGTTTGGCATTCAAATAGCATCAGTTCATTTGCAAAATAATGGCCTCATCACTGCGATTGAACTAGGGGTATGAGTAACTGTGTGCTCTTATTGATGCCACACTAAAGAAATGCAATTTGAAGAATAGAAACGTTCTTCCACCACCCCATTTAACAAATGTTTGCATCACTTTTCCTCTAAAGCTATCTTTCAAGCCATGAACTATTATTTTAAGTGTTAATGTACAAATTTGTGGACATAACATTGCCTAAAGAAGCAAAGTATATTTTATGTAATGCATATAAAATTATAGTCATTACATTAGAAATAGTATGCATAGCTGCACCATGTAACAATGAAGGGGTGGATGTGAAATGTGGACTTACGGGATAGTGTCGTCATCTCTGATTTAAAAAAAATTTATTCTGGGTATAGAGTGAAAAAGAACATTCTCCCCTAACTGTAAACAACCTCACACAAATACAAGGCTACCATGTCAGGTATTGAGCTTTCTGCTTATCTAGTCACAAAATCTAGAAAGCATTGTTTTAGTTGCTAGCATCACAAAAGAAATCTGATTCTCAAGGGAAAGAGTGTACTTTTGTCAGGATGACCTCATCAATGTATTTTCATGCATGATGTTTTCATAAAAGTTGCAATAAATGAGCTATGTGCACATTTAAATGCACCCTTTCCTGGAAATATGGAGATTGCATCAAGCATGACAGACACACGCACACACACACACACACACACACACACACACACACACACGCACGCACACACACACACACACACACACATGCACACTTATACAAGTTTTCCATGGTGAGTATTGAACCTTCTAACTATCTAGTTTACATGATCTAAAGAGCACTGTACTACTTGCAAGTGCAACAGATGTCTGATTTTCAGGGGATATATTGCACTTTTGCCAGGATGGTCTAGTCAGTGTGTTTTAGACAGGATGTTTCTGAATAAGTCATTATAAGGGAGCTGTGTGCACATTTAAATACACCCTCTCCAGAGGAAATGGAAACAGCAACAAACATTACACAAACACATATATGTTTCCCATGATGGGTATCGATTCACATATGTGTCTACCATGCACAGTCTGTTGAGCACTGTATTACACCCAAGTAGCAACAAGTGTCTCACACACACACACACACACACACACACACACACACACACACACACACACACACACACACGCATACACGCATATATACACATACAAGTTTTCCATAACAGGTGTAAAACCTCCTACCTATCTAGATTACATAGTCTAGAGACCAATCTTCTTCTTATAAGCTCCACAGGAGAATTTTGACTCTCAGCAGTTTGTTTCAGAGAGGATATTACTGCAAAATAGGGATAAAGGAGCTGAGAGAACAGTTAAATGTGTTATTGTCAGGGGAGCAATGTCTGCAAAAGTCAGTCTAACAAAATATGTCTGAATCAATGCCTAATTCAGATCTCACATGTTATTGGTGTTCTGCAAAGATGCACAACCTTACCAACTGCATTCGCATGACTGAAAACTGTTGGAGTACTTGGCAGACACACTAACACTACTTACAGCAGATGGCAGTAAAGGTGTGAAACATGGCATTGAGCTGTGCCTTGTGTGATGCTTCAACCATTGTCACATATTCCAAGGTTCAAAATGGACTCTTGCTGGTATGATTTTTGAGGGTTGCACTTCAGAAAGTGAAAGATGTTGAATTTTGACGCATTGTCATGTCGGGACTTACCCATTGCTAAAACATTTTTTCTAGCAGCTGGGAATCAAACCCATGGGATAAAGGATGCAGTAACTGCAAGTTCAACACTCTCTTGTGTGGTTGTAATAATATTTGGAATGCAGTTCTATGTAAGTCATTCTTACTAAAAGTAAATATAGTTCACATGGATGCAGTTGAATGTGATAATTAATGCATGTTGGTTTATGTTGCATGCATACTTCCGAAGACATAAGGGTCCTAAACACATATTTGGGATATGTGATGAGTCATGATGATTATAACAAAAGTACTGTGCCCATCTTACATATGCAAGTAATTTTTTTTATATTAAACACATTCATTGTCAAGTCTAGGAAGGTGGACATACATTAGGTCATGTATATCTCTTGAAACATTAATCATATAAGTTAAATAGCACACTTTCATTATGCAAGACTTACTGAAACATTGATGGCAAGAAACAAGTTTAACATTATCAATTTCCTTTACTGTTATAGTCATATTCAAAAATTTGTGAGAAATGTGCTTCTTGCACCCTTTTTAAAAAGTATCATGGAGCTGGATTAGAACCCTTAATAGGTTATATTATTTAACAAAAGTCACTGTCCTTATTCTTTGTGCCACAGAGATAGCTCTATGATGATGTGGATTTTTTTTTCTCTCAGTACTGCCCAGAATGCTGTTGAAATTGTACCATTGCAGGCATGCTTAAGCTACCTAGGGCAGCCTAAATGTTTCACTTTTTTCCTTAGGTAGTGAACCCCATTTGCTCAATGCCAAGTAGAGAGCAAATGTACATTCAAAATTAAAAAAAATGGAAATGTAAATATTGTGAATTATGGAAAGTGTTCTGTAAACAGCATTTGAACAAGGCTTCATGTACCTTATTTATGTTGATTCACCTCAGTTATCCTTGCACCACTGAGAAAGCTACCTGGCATGTTTACTTTCTTGAATTAGTACTATCAGGAGTGCTGCCATCTGCACAAAACCACCAGGTCTGTTTGAGCTACCTAAGGTAGCCTAAATGTGTCATTTTTTTTCCTTAAATAGTGAACTGCGTTTGCACAATGAAAAGTAAATATTGTGAATAATGGCAAAGTGTTCTGTAAACAGGATTCACACAATGCTTCATGTACCTTGTTTTTCTTGATTCACTTCAGCTATACTTCATACCACAGCATCTGGCATCTGTCAGGTGCATATATTGAAATAAGTGCTCTGCCTTTTGTGGGTGGGGTGTGCAGAGATGCCAAGTATCTTTGAGCTACCTAGGACCACCTAAACTAATTTTTTTACATTTTACCTCTGGTGGTAAAACCTGTTTCATAATGCCAATTGGAGATGGAAACGACATTAGATTAATATAGTAAGAGAAATTACAGAAAGGGAATGAAATGGAATGTATGGATATATCTAGTCATTACCAGCACAAGAAATGCATTTAAGTGAGCAATTCTTCCTTCTCAAATCTCCTTGCAAGATCAGATATGTACTTTGTGGATCACATTATCAAAATTGTAGTTAATGGCAAATTATGTTAAAGTGGACAGCTTAATGATCACATGTTGTTAGCAACAACGGCAATAGTTGATTTTAAACAACACAGTGATATCATAAAATGGATTAAATACATATTCAGACAATCCTCTGTTAGCATATCATCTCAGGGGATTCAATCTTTGCATCATATATACTTTATTTATAAGTTCCCTGCACTTACATCTTATGCCACTGTGGTAATATGTAAAGTGTCGGCATAGTCAGCTGGAGTTTTGTAAAGAATGATATTTCCTTTGAATACCAAACTAATTTATACAAGATGCCTGTATTACAAATGTATTAGAACTGTGTGTCATTTGTATATCAAACTGATTTTGTACAGATGCTTCAGCTGAAAATGTATTTGTGAGCTTTGTTTGTGTTGAAATGTATCAACAGTGCACCCTGCTGAAATGAAAAGAAATGTACATGTATTACTTTAACTGAATTAAATGTATACGTTTTTATAGAGGATACTGGCACAGCAGATGCTAACTTTAAGAAAAATAAGGGAAATGTAAACGAGCTGTTAAACCCTTAAAAGGTACCCCACAGTGCTGAATAGGACTGGAGACATTGGGCCTGGGGAACAGCCTTTGTCTATTAGCTCAATGAAAAGAGGAGAAGCTCCAGGTACTACCATAAACATTTGGATGTGTATTGTGGCCATCTGTGCTAACTTCTTGTCTCATTTTCAGATGGGAATACTGTGAGAACCTAGAGTCAGATAACCAGATTAGGTCATTCAGTCAGCCCTCTTGGAAATTATGTTTTAGATATTACAAACATAAATCTCAGAGTACTGAGTATTCTGTTGGGAAGCCTGACTAGAAAGACTGCTCACCCACAACATCTTGCCTTGTGTTAGTATGTAACTTAACTAGGGAAGAGTAATTCTTTTAGATTTAGTCAGGAATAGAGTGAAGCTTAGTTTAGATACTGTTTTTCTTTATTTGTCTGAGTCTGTCAATCAATGTTCTTTTCAATATTTCCTGAGATCTGAATGCTGTGGTTTACTGTAAATATATGTTCAATATTTTCATATACTTTTATTATTTATTATTAAATATATTTAAAACATTTATTGAGGCTAGTCCTTGTAGAAAGTATCTAATCTTGGAGGGTGCTTATATTTATTTGGTGACATGGTGTGGGCCACTCTAGAAGGCCTAGCCATCTTCATGAACTACTACCATTTGTGTTAGTATTAATATTATACAGCATAACTGGATACCGTTTTAAGAGACTTATAGTAACTGACTAGTTATTTATGGTAACTAACTACGTTATAGTCTGGGCAAAGTTGGTGGAGTGTGTAATCTGTGTACCAGCCTTTCTCAGCTGTGTGTGTGTGAAAATAAAATCTCAAGGAGTGTGTGTGTGTGTGTGTGTGTGTCAGCTACTTGGGGCAGGGAAGATGCACTGGGTTCACAGAGAGGGTGCTGGAGGTCTTGGCTTGGACACCTGGCTGAGGACCTAGCCCTACAGCTGTCCCAGTGGAGAGTCTTATTGGGGACCTGGAGGGAGACAGATATAGAGACATCCAGACCCAAGGCAGAGTGTGTTCCCCGTGTGCTCTTAAGGGAAATTGTATTTGATGCAGAGAGGTCTGCATCTGAAAATACTGAATGTATTCATTTGTATTCCAAGTCCACATCCCTCTCCAGTGTCAGTGGTGAGGGTTCAGGCTCCTTGATTAATGGCCCAGCTTGGGGACAACAGATATTGCTGCCCATCGCATATTGATAGCAGTGATGAGCATCACAGCCACATAGAAATTTAACTGTCAGGTGTATTTTTTCCCTGAGCACTATCCAGAGTACTGACAGCTGCACAATGCCACCTAGCTGGTTTGTACTACCAAAGCAAATTAAACTGTATTTTTCACATTTTTCCTTAAGCTGTAAAAGTGATTTTTGTGCTGCCATGTGGCACATAAACGATGCAAGAAAAACATATAAATTATTGTACTTAAAATAATTTATATGTACACGTTTGATCAAATTGGTTACATTGCAATAGGGAGCTGTATGGATTTGAACCCTCAAATAAGAGTATTGAAAGCAATCATTTCACAGTATTTCACAGAATTGCCACAGGCAAAGACGTATATTAGCAAGGTGATAAAGAGTTTAGATGTATTGATAATGTGACACTGTATCAAGTCCCACTGAAAAAGCTACACAAACAAGTTATGAAAGTTGGCCTTTCACATTTCACAGTGAATGTCTGGATGATTGGGATATTGCCAACAGTTAGTACAGGCATGTACTCACAAAATATTAAACAAAGACTGTAATCACTGTAGGTGTATCCCTTTCTGTCTGTCTGTTGTATCCATTCATTATCTATGCTTTCATAATACCAGTATTATCTCTGTTTTCTAGCCATACGTAAACTTTAAAAATCTTTATAGTACCCCCTTTAATATGAACAACCATTCTTACCAAGGGCCAGTAACTGTGGTCATTTAAGCCAACATTTGAATGTTAGGGCTGCTGTTATCCTAAATCAGTCAATATATTTGCATATCTATTTTTATGTCTCCTCTCTCTGGTACATGCTTAGTAGATGTATATCAAACAGGATAGAAAGTGATAGCTGATTGCTCCTGCAGTCACAGTAATCAAAGTCACCTTCAAGCCATTAACAGGGAGCAATTCTCAGTGCATGTCCTTGCATTGCTAGGCTGTGTGCATGTAATCATGTAGGCTCTTATACCATGTTTACTTTCCTACACTTAGTTCAGCTTTTAGTATTCAGGAATGCTAATGATTTCACATATTTGCATGCTCATAGGGCTAAATCTGCACTAAATATAAGGGTGATCATGTAGCTAATGCCCTTGTTTTCCACTGGGGAGACTGTTTTGGAATACAAAGCTCAATCCTGCTAGTAAAACAAGACCTTGGAAGATTTATTTATGTTCTACATTGATGTATTGTCAAGGTATGTTGCTGTTTCTTAAGTAATGCTCTTATTTTAACATTAAAAGGTGAAGTGCAGTAACCACTGAAAAACATTTGTATAATTTTACAATTATTTACTTTTCTCCTTTCTTTTGCTATGGTCATGTCTGCATTTCTACAATTATGCTATGAAAAGCTATATGGCCAGTTACTATTATTATTATTTTATTTTGTATGTCATGTTTTCACACCTATTGCAAATGATTGTATTATAAGTATTTAGTAAGGGCTGTCATTTTTATCTTTGTTGGCAGGGAAAGAAAAAAGTGTTCTGTTTTTGAGTATTTCTACTGGATTGAACTCCATAGTAGCGGATATAGAGCTTGTAACATTTTGGTGTTACTCTTTTAATGCTGCATTGGCAATTGTTATTGTTAATGCAGCAATGTATTACAAAGATTACACCGGTGTTATATCCATTACAGAAATGTTATAATATCTGTACTTATAACTGAGTTTTAAATACACTTATTTATTTATTATTTATTTATTTGTTTTTGTTTACCAGGAAAGTCTGACTGGGCAATGTCTATTTTCAGTAAAGGCCCAGGGATAAAAGATCCATTTGCTTACATTGCATTATACTAAGTTCCAGTTAAAGACAGAATAGTTAAATTTCTATTTCTATTTATATACATACAATAGTTGCATTCATACATTCTAAGATTTTACAGAGGTAAAAGTTACCAAAGCGAAACCCCACATGCAACGTAGCAGATTGTACAGGCAGCAGTTATGTATAAAATGTGTTTTGTCATTTCAGTTAGATGTTGAGAGTATTCTACATAAGGACAGTATTTGGAGAGTATCATACAGTGAGCACAAAGTCTTAACCAGGTGATGAGCATGTGCAGGACCAGGATTGGTTAAGATGTTGTTTAAGCAGTGGTTTAAAACTTTTGAGTTTGTCAGAGAGTTTTATTTGTGTGAGGATACTATTCCAGAGTTTAATCAGTGGTTTAAAACCACTGAGCTTGTCAGAGAGTTTTATTTGTGTGGGGATACTATTCCATAGTTTAGCAACATATTGGGAGTAAACTGAGTCACCTGCAACATTATTTGACTAATTTGTGAATAGCAAGAATTTGTTACTAGAACAGAGGTCCCTTGCTGGACAGTAGGTCAGTAATAAGTTATGTAGTGTAGGGCATTTTTCTGTATGATGAATGAGTTTGTGTGCTGTAGTTAGCTGTGAATATGTTAGTTAGCTGTGTAGTTCAAGCTGGCTTAATTGCATTAACTATGATAATGGCTGGTCCTATGAGGGAGATTGGTGGCAAATTTAGCTATTTTATTGTATCAATAGGCAAGTTTCTTTCTTTGAGTATTGTTCGTTTCTTTTTTGTTGTGGGGGTGGGGGTGGTGGGGGTTAGTGGCTTATTTGGGTGGAGGGATTATGAGTGTTGGGGAATTGGCACCTAACCTGTATGTGTAGTTTTCTTTGGGTTTAAGGAAGGAAGCCAATCATTCACTAACTTTTTTATGAGCACCTTTTCATCTACACTTACAAAAGGGACTGTTATCTTTTTCTTGTTTCATTTGCATTAGGATACTTATTAGACTGCTTTCCATTCCATTCTTGTCATACAGACACCTCTAGGTTGCCAGCTGGCAGCCCAACTGCACGCCATAAGCATGCATTTGTTTATTGTTAATACTGCATATAAGGTAGATTCAGGTCTATAGGACAGTATAGTTTTTAAAGTTTTAGCATCTGTTATGAAGTTTAACATACCTTTATTATAAGGAAAATATATGATCAATTTTATTCTCCATTTTTCTGTTTACTTATCATCAGTAATCCTGTGAATGGCACTGTGGAACTCCTGCCACCTGATATTGGGTTATCAGCAGCCTCCAATGATGATAGTGGAGGTGAACAGGCACAGTTCAGGGTCTGATACTGAGGTTGTGACTCTCACATCCCTTGACCATGTTTGGGACACAGTCATCATGTCTATGCATACCCAAGACACAGAGACCTCTGATATAGGACATGTTGAGGTTGACAGAGTTGATCAGGCTTGTCTGGTTACTCTGGTTGCAGAGAAGGTTGCATCTCTTAGTAGCAATCATGAGGATGTGTTGCCAATCAAGAGGGTTGATATGGTTGCTTGGAGGAGGCCTGTTGTTCACTCTCCTCCTGAAGTCAGTGTGTCATTAGGTGCCACCAGACATATGTTTAGGGCCATAGCGGAGGCACAGGCATGTTCCACCAGGCCTGAGAAGAGATAGTGTGACTACTGAATGTCATGCATTTTGATGTGAGTGACTCTCTGAAATGTGTGGGCAACTCCTTAGACATGATGAATAACACACTGAACTGGGCAGTTTCTGTAATGGGACTTCTGTTGGGGGAGAGTGTGCATCCACGTGGTCAGAGAACTCCATCTTCAGGTTTTAGCAGATATGGCCATGCAAGATCCCACTCCCACAGTGTTACAAAATCCACTGCTCCATCTGCAATTGCAGTGTCCACACTCAGATGTGGTAGGCCACCATGTCATGGTTCTGGAAGTAGTCCTGATGAGAGCTTACGCACATCCAGCTAGCACCCCGACTTCTAGCCAGGACCATGGAGGTACTAGTGCAACTCATGGCAGAGGTGGTTCTCTTGGTCGAGGGTGATGATGTTGAACTGAGCAGTCTGCCATACATGGCCCATGCCTGTCCAAAATGTCATGATGTAGTGCTATACCAGTGCTTGATTGTGTTCATGCAGGCACACACATAGAAAAAACAACTAAATCACTTGCCCATTCCACTTCACAAACATGCTAACTATCTAAACAGTACTGCTGAGTGCAATAGATCTGTTGGTACTGACTCTGAACACTGTATACTGTGTCAGATCCATGTGTTTCTTACTTGCACAAACACACTTCTCTGGTATCAGCCTTGCCCACCTACTCTCCACCCTGTGCAAATGATGATAACTGTGTCCTGGCCTTTGCACATTTTTTGTGACTTAGAGTTGCATATAAGTCTGATGCCACACAGTAGATAGCTGATGCTTGCTTATTCACAAGACTGTATTTATCAACATGTATTGCAGAGTTGCTGATTTCTTGTTCCTACTCATTTTTGAACGGCTTACTGCTATATTGTTGTATCGCATCATATTTCAGTTAGTATTGTCACTACAGCATTAGGTACTTTGATCTTGCTTCTTTGTATAGCCATGTAAATGAGGGCATACTTGATCTGCTCAGTGTTTTATGGACAGTGGTCAGTTGAGATACTTGATGCAAACTATTACTTCTAACATATACATGTATGTTGCAGACATCTTTTAGGGGAGATATTACTAACATAACTGTAATCTTCAGACAAAAGGTTATGCTTGGAAGCATATACATATTTCCCTATGAGTGTAATCAGTTATATAATTTTTTTTTTCTTTACATATTCCTCACTTACCTTGTCATTACTATATGTAACAATATTGTCCTTTGGGGTTGTCCTTGTCTGATGTTCTCAGAACACAACTATTATATGGTTAAGTAAAGGTTGTAGTGTCTGACAGACATCATTTTCCTATGTGTATGCACATGGGATCTTAGGCTTTGACCTAGGTAGTAATTGTGTGTGCTATTCTTTGCCTCTTAGCCAGAGCCATGGCATATTGTGCCTGCCTATGTCTACCAGCACCATCTGCAGCTGGCAGATCTCTCTCAGACTCCTCATCTATATCTGCTGCTGCTGCTGGCCCTGCCTTTGTCCTTGAAACTGTGGTCCAGCCGCTTGCTGTCCTTGTTGAAGCAATTTCTTGAGAGTTATATTGTAAAACATGGAACAGACTGTAAGTATTTTGGCAAAAGTATTTGGATCATACTGCAGTGCACCTCCTGATGTGTCTAGACACCAGAACCTTAATTTAAATACACCAAACATACATTCTATGATATTTCTAATTTGAGCATGGGCCTCATTGTACCCTAGCACACTGGGGTTGTGTGGGGTTGTGTGGATTTCTCATGGGTGTCATGAGCCAAGACTCCAGTGCATAATCTGCATCCCCTACTAGCTACCCTTGGATGGAATGTTACACCTAGCAAACCTGGTGTACAGCTCACAAGTGTGGCATATGTGTGAGTCTTGGAAACTGCCTGGTTTACTTGCACAAACATTGTAGATTATCCTTGGGCAATACAGGCAACCTGACAGTTTATAGAGTGGAAACCTTTGTTGTTGATGTATCTCCTTCACTCTTCCTCCGGTGGAGTTTTTATATCTATGTGTGTGCAATCTATGGCCCTCAAAACTTAGGGAAGTGTGCTATTGCATAAAACATGCTCCCTTGTGTGTACATTGCATTTAAAAAACAATGTAATGTTCTAGAGGCGGTTGCCTGAGATACCCCTAATATATTCCCTGTTGGTCAATGGAAAGTACCAGTAACTAGAATACATAATGTTGAACATACCCCTATTTCCACTGGGATGGGCTCTTCGTGATTTCCCTGTGCTCTAAGGTGGGGGCAGCAGAGTTGCATATTTCCTCCATTTTATTTCCCTGTCCACCCTGTATCTCTCAACAATTTCTGTGTCATATTGGGTCTAAAAACCTTTCTTCTTCTTGCCTGAGGTCTGGCTGCAGCAGCACCCTCATTTAAAGCCTATTGCACATGCAGCACAATAATAGCAGCAATCACGTCTAACATGTTTTTTAAGTGTAATTGTGCCTATATTCCAAAGGTTTTGGTGTACATGGCAAAAGCCTACACCAAGTATACACAATTGCTTTATAGCTTCCGGAATAGCTCTACCATAATGGATTGGTTAATTACCATGTACTTCAGCTTTTTCTGCTTTCATTAATGTATTCTACCATTTCCCATTGTTTGTCAGGCTTAATGAATACTGAATAGAGGGCTATCATTTTGATGACACTGCAGAACGCCAACATGATTGTTACACTTCATGTAGCTCTTTATGAATTCTGCCCATTATCTGTAAATTTGTAAATAATTAGGTTGACACACCCATCTACTTCTCATAGCATTTTTCCCCAGCATAATAATATCATCTATAAGTCAGACATTACTTATTTATATCTAGAGGTTTTCTTTGTAGAGATTATGCTTAAGTGATTGATGGTAGCATGCAACTATAAAGCTGTGTATTTAAGTTGTTTCTTGAAATGTGCCAACAAATTAAACATTTTTATGCAAAAAATCCACAATTGTAAGAGAACATATATCTCAACCCCTGAGTGCAAGAATTATGTTCAAAACCAAAGGTAATGGTGGGACAAATGCCCAGAATCAGTGACAGATTTTAAATATTGGTCTTATTTACTCAGAAAGCTCCTAGAGTAAAAGTCTTTGTGTTAACATACATTTTCTGAAAGATAAGTCTGAAACTCAAATGCCTGTCGTTATGACGTGACTTTGTTCCTCAATAATTTGTCAGAAAACCACCAACGTTATGAGGAAAAGGCAAAATATGAGACAGAAATCTGGACTTTCTGAAAACATCTGGATAGTTGAGATGTATGTAAGCCAGTTTGTTCAGGTAAATGTAAATCTCTCTCACTATCTATATACTTTTTGGAATGATTAGAAAATATTCATAGGACTTTAACCAAATTCATACTGAAATACGTTTTGCAAAATCCCAAAATTAGTAATTAAAGAAGATAAGCTTCTAAATACACCTTTTAAGTTAGATTAAGGAAAAAGCTATATATTTTACTAGCTGTGAGATGTATAACTTTTCCTTTTAGTAATGCAGTAGCTGAGTAACGCTGAATGGATCTATTTCTATGATCTGTTTTCTAGCAAAATTTGTATCATCTAATATTATAACTGATCTTTATATGTGTTCTCAAGAGCTTGGTTTAAAATGCAAAATATATTTTTGGATTTAAATACACTAACCTCAAATGAGTGCTGAACCAGGACTGTTAATGTTTTCCCTGTTGTTTGGACCACTTTTTTCAGTTTAAGAAACATCTAACTTGCAGAGAAATCTAAACAAAGGCTATTGTACTTTCCTCTTGATATTGGGTTATGGATTTGATGAGTTCTAATCAAACCTGGAAGCAGTCATCCATTTTACAGGAACTGTAAATGAAATAAAACATAGTCTGTTTTCCTAGACAAATTAAGGTCAAACCTTGATAATCTACTTGTATGTCATATGTAGTGTTGAATGTTTGTAGATACTTAGTGATAATTAGACTACAGTATTTTCTCAAAATTAGTACAAATAATATTATTTAAATGCAGCTGCAGTTATTCTGTTCTCAGCTATCTGTTAAAAATATTTATTTTATTCTTCCCATTGCAATCAAGTACTTGTTTTATATGTATTTGTCCTTTTCTATTCTTTAACCCAACTTTCTATAAAGTAAAATATTTTATTTATTGAAGTACAAATTGTATCTGGTGCTTTAATAAGTAAAGTGTTATTCATTTACAAAAGATTGTGACTGGTGTTTGGCTGGTTTATAACTTGACAATACTGTAGTTGCTGCTCACTTCTGCACATTTCAAGAGGTACTATTTGACTATAAATGCTGCAACGTAATATATTCAATGGCTCATTGGAAGAGCACACAATAACTGAGGCATTGGTGTCAGATTTGCATAGCTAGTCATAGCATGCACCATAAACTGGAGAAAATGGTACTGACATTGGACATGAATTAGTGGTCTCTGTGTAATGGACATGAATTGGTGGCCTCTGCTTGAATGTAGGGAAACAGTGTGTGTGTGTGTGTGTGTGTGTGTGTGTGTGTGTGTGTGTGTGTGCGTGTGTGCGAGTGTGTGTGTGTGTGTGTGTGTGTGTGTGTGTGTGTGTGTGTGTGTGTGTGTGTGTGTGTGTGTGTGTGTGTAAAAATAGTTTCAGTTAGGTCTTAGTTAATTTTAGTAAGATTACTAGAAAGGAGTGCTTTCAGACTGAGCTCTGGGAAGTCTTGAGGATCCAGTAATTATAACTCTTTTCTGTAGCTATATAATACAATACAAAGATTATTTACATGGAGTTAGTGTTAGTCACAATCCTGGAGAAAGTGTCTGCATTTCTCATATGCTTTTAAAGCCAACTGGTTGTCATACATTTGGAGATCATTAGTGTTCATGGTGACACCATAGCCCCTGACCATCACATATTAATTGGTTTAAGTGGTCTGGATGTATGACCCATATTCAGTACACATCATGGGTTGAATTGCAAAAGTATGGATATATGATAAACTGGTGTTATATAACTTGACAAAAAGTGTGCATACTCTTGCAGCCACAAAGAGTAAAATATACAGCAATACAAATTACACAGCTATTATTTTATTTGTTTTGTCAAAGTGGTTAGGAAAACAGACTAAATGAGTTCTGAAAAATATTTCAAGATTAAATCAAAACAACTCCAACATACTGGTTTGAACAACGATGGCTTAATACTCACCTGGTGTCCAGTCAAGTTTACTCCACTGGTTGTGGAGGTAACCTGGCGGGGATTGCAGGTATGCAACATGCAGCAATGGAACCACACAGTGTGTACTCAGATGACCTTAAACTGCAGGTTCAATGAAAGAGACTAGAACTAAAGTTGTAGAGAAACCACAAAGCACATGAGAGAGTAAAACATCTCAAGTCACAGGAGATGTATAAGAAGTGAAAGGAAAGATAGAAGTGACACCAAGAAGGTGCTGAGAGAGAAAAGGCATGATTGTATGAGAAGGAACTCATGACACTTTTGCAAGTGCAAAGGGGTATTAATGCCAGACAGATATGCAGATATGATTAAACCCTCTGAGAAAATGCTGTGAGTGTGTGTGTGTGTGTGTGTGTGTGTGTGTGTGTGTGTGTGTGTGTGTGTGCGCACATCACTGTTTGTATGTAAATCATGAACAAGCTTCAATGACTGTTGAGTAGATTGAGATGGAAGGTATTGGACTCAGTTTGAGGTGGGTGAAATTCTTTGAAGCCAATAATTATATCTCTGATCTGCAACTGTACAGAGTAAAGCTTATTTTGGTGTGGCAGGTGTTATCTAATATATAAAGTAGGAGTAAGCATTCACCATATACCCTTAAGACCTTTCATCCATGAGATATTATTTCTAGTCAGAGGTGTGGGTCATGAGACTGTAACCCTTTAAAACCACATGTTAATAGGTAAAAGTGGATGGGATCATACACTTGCTAATCTGACTCAGCATAGCTACATTGCATCCAGTTTGCTCTGTATATGGACAGATTAATATGCATAAAGATAAACAGTATCAGAGGTAGGGACAATATTTATTTACCATTACATAAGCTGTAGAGAAAGGGGGCCCAAGACAGTGAGCTACGTACACTTTGGTTTACAAAGTCCATTGAACATGTGGGAGAAACAGACAAATGTAGGTTTTGTATACCAGATTTGGAAACAGTTGCACACCTCGTTGCTTGTTACGACATACTAATGGCAGAAGGACTGTATACTGAAATGCATAATAATGTGGCAAGAGTGTTGCACTGGGGATTGTGGAAACATTATGGTATTGAAGTGGTTGAAAAACACTAGTAAATATTAGCCACACAGCATCATAGAAAATGATGAAGTCTACATCACATGGGATCACCCATTACCAACAGATCAAAAGATAGATGCTAGAAAAACAGATATAGTGGTCCAGGAAAAGAAGACAAAAGTAGCATTGATCATTGAAATCACCACACCCAGTGACTACAGTGCCCTGCATACAGAGAGACACAAAGTCATAAAATATCAGGTGTTGCAAGCAGAAACGAGAGCAATGTGGAACTAAGATACCCAGATAGTTCCAATAGTAGTAGAAGCAATGGGTCTTATAAAAAAGAATCTACAATCCTATTTAAATATGCTACCAATACATGTAACTCCATATGAATTGCAGAAGGAGTCTTTACTGGGCACAATGCAGGTGCTGCGAAGAGTACTTTTGGCTGACATAAAATAGTGAAACAATACTAATTTCATGAACTTTAATTGTACTTTAACTTAGGAATAGGGTCCATTCCCATCAGGGTATTAGAAACCCAAAATATTTGGAGAAATTAAAAAAGGGATACTCCAACTAGCTTATATAAATCAATGCACAACGCTATGCATTTGCAGTAAACTGCCATACTATGCATGCTTTAGGAGCATCATCTATCATAATTTAAAAATGTGCAGAGTGCTTGATATAAACTGAAGAACAGGACAGAGCAAAGTGTGTTCCTTACCTTCCGACTTGCATGTTGTCTTTCAACAGAAAAAAAAGATACATAGAGTTTTCTAGCTTTTCTTTGGTGAATTTGCTCCCTAGTACAGTATTTTCACCACCTTCACAGAAGTACTCACTTTATTCTTCATTGTAAGCTGAAGCAGAAGCATAACATGCATACCTTACTTGTTAAATAGCAGAGCACATGTGTAAAACTGGTTAGTGATAGTAGTGATTATTGGTAATTGTGTAAAACTGGTTAGTAATAGTAGTGATTATTGGTAATATGATTTTTTCAATGTATCTGTTAGATACCAAATAAAGACTTTACCTTATATCTATGATTATCTCTAGTGCCTGTCTGCAAATGTTATATACATGTATGCTTATCATAAAGTTTTGTCATTACAGCGGCCTCACCTCCCTGTGGTACAGTGCTATACATCTTATCTCCCATGCTGTAAAAGATAGGCTAAGGAGGTTTTTGATTTTATTTAAACTCTTAATAAACAAACTCTTAGCTGGCAGGTAAAGTAACCTAGCATCTGTTTGGACTGGATCTCTAACGAAACCTTAAGCTTAAATCAGACCACTTAGGGGTGTACATTTTTAGCTCTTCCTAATGAGTTTTACCAACGTCATAATGATGTACAGCTAAAGGGTTCACTGAAGATTATGAGAGGAGTAAACAGGCATGTGCTTTCTCTGGAAATAATCTAGTTGTACTTATTGTATTAAGCAGAGCAAAATAAATTACACCACATGTAAAATCCGTTTGTTCTGAAATGAGATTGTACAGCATCTGCTGATCTTGTCTTTATTTTATTTACTACATTTGCTGAAATACAGATTAATAATGGCATCATGTTTTTATTCACATATTGAAATGTTTCTTGAGCTGATCTTTCCTAAGAGGTGGCAAAACAGTGGTCTGTCTCTTTAACATTTTCTCAGAGGGGAACTCTGCAGTGAATCGCTTTAAATATGTTAATGGATAGACGTCAGAGAGCCTGCTAATAAATCATTTAAAAAGATTAAAGCATACAGGAATAGGCATGTGAGAGATTTACAAGTTGAAGTGTTTTTTGAAAAATGTATAGAAATAGATGCATAAATGCTTCTTTTAGAAAGGCTCACAGCAATGAATAGAGCAGCATTTTGCTCAAATGAAACAAGCTTCTCAAAGCAAGGAACACAATGACCATCTGACTGTGGTCAGAAAACGTGCACCGACAGACATAAAGGAGTTCAAAACCTGGTACTCTTATCTCTGGCACTTTGAGAAAGCTACAAAGGTGGGCAGCAAAGATCCAAGCAGAATGGTTACAATGGTAACAAGACTGGTGCGTTACCTACAACTGAGGTAAGAGAATGGGCCTGCATTTCTTTCTCTCTTTACAGCGGTTCTGTTCTTGTGATTTGTTCTTTCCCTCAGCAAGGTGATTATTGAGTATTTCTAATTATTTTCATTATAGCCACTTTTAGTATTTGTTTGCCTGTTTCTGTTTGAGACTTGCACTGTGTGCAACCTACTTTTGTTGTTCTGCAGCTAAATAGGAAGGAAGATTTTCCCTGCAGCTAGCATGTTGTTATTTTGTATCAGTTATATTTATTCATAACAACAACCCAGCTATTTCTGTTGAAGCAGATCTGTTCTACTTGTCTCATTAGGTTTTTAAGATTTTAGACTGTTTTAAACTGATTGTCTAGGGAAATGTGTCAGGTAGCAACAGGCTGCATCGAGTCTATAATGTTTCCCACGTGTATGATTCAACTTCACCCCTCCTAATCTACATGAGATAATTAATAAGGCAAAGCATGCAGAAGCTTTTTGTTCTCTAATAAAGTCTATGCTATGTGCAAATATCTCATATACCTGAATTATCATATATAATGTAAAGCATCAGTCGCTGTGCTTGTGGTTTGTTCTTTCCCTCAGCAAAGTGTTTATTGAGATTTTCCAATTATTTTCATTATAACCATTTTTAGTTTTTGTTTGCCTGTTTCTATTTGAGACTTTCACTGTGGACAGACTACTTTTGCTTTTCTGCAGTTAAATTGGAAGGAAGAATTTCCCTGCAGCTAGCATGTTGTTATTTTATATCAGTTGTACTTATTCATAAAAAACCTCAGCTATTTCTGTTGCAGAAAATCTGTTTGATTTGTGTCATTCGATTTTTTTAGATTTTAGACTGTTTTAAACTGATTGTCTGGGGAAATGAGTCGGGTAACAACAGGTTGCATCAAGTGCGTAATGTTTCCCACGTGTATGATTCAACTGCTCCCCTCCTAATCTGCATGAGATGATTAATAAGGCAAACCATGCAGAAGCTTTTTGTTCTGTAATGAACTATATGCTATGTGTAAATATCTCATATACCTGGACTATCATATATAATGTAAAAAAATAAAACAAAAACACTGTCTGGCGGAAGTTCATAGCTGGTCATATTTATAATGGTTCTTGCAAGGGATGGCTACTGCTCTGTGTTAATGGTATTTGTTCTTTGTTAATGTATACTAATTTTCTACTGGCATAAACAGTTAGAATTGTAGTGAAAATTGATCGACAATTTCACTCTTATGGTTTGATGCATATAGAATATTTGATGGTTGATATAAAAGTCAAATCACTTCAGGCATGTGTGTTTCTTTTCTGATGGCAACACTGGAAGCAAAAATATGGTATACTAAACAAAGATGCACTCATACAGATAGAATATATAGGCCATCCCAATTAAGGATATTTTATACTTTCTTTTCTGTTGCATTGACTGTGTAGTGCTTCAAATTTTATCTGTTTCAAATATAGTTTAAAGACTTGTGGATTGTTTAAATTTCTGGCAGTTTACCAGTGTCTTATATCTGCATAATAGTAAATTACAATACATCATTTCAATTTTAAGCATTTGTCTCTGTGAGTATTCAAATTTAAGTATTTATCTCTGTGAGTATATATTCTGTCAGTACTTTCATGTTTGGAGTGCATTTGGTGTCTAAAAGCATATATTAAGTGTTCATGTTTTGCTTATTTAATCCATACTTCAAGTGATTTACCCAAACACCTCTGCTTACAGAGATTCAGGTACTATTATATAAAGTATATAGCTCTGCCTTCAGTTAGCTCCCACATTTCCTTGCAAACCCCCCAAACATTATTTTACTGGTGTAACTAGTTTTCTTGGTGGGCCTCAATGTATTCTGCCGTCTGCTGTGTTTGGTCACATACTTCAGCTTACTCACCTACTGTATTATAAGAACGATTCTCCCCAAACTTCCACTTCATGAAAGCCAGCTTCACTGACTTGGTGAGATAAATTATGACCCAGATGATCTGTGTTCAGTTAGTTGCTTAGGCACTGGAGAAGCTAACCAGGAAAAAACAAGCAATAGGTCACACTAAAGATCTACCACATACAAAACTGATAATGTACCTTGTGGTCTTCTTACTGTAAAAGTAATCACCATTCATAGCTATGTAGCACAAATCCATCAAATCTAGTGGACTCAATGTTGTGTGTCTTGCTCTAACTTTTGCACCCTTAAAAATGTTGCTGATTTTATCATCCTGCAAGCAACATTATCTCTTTTACATACTCTCCTTCTTGAACATTATACTTTTGTTTATGTTTAGAATGCATCAATACTTTCCATAGATTAATGTATTTTAATTATTCTTATTCTAATTATTTATATCTTTATGTGTTATTTATCACTGTAACTTCAATATGAAGTTGTACTGAGGGAAATAGTCTCCCTGAGTGTCCGCTAAAAATGGGCTCTACCTAGGCAGATTCTTCTATATTTGACTAAGTAAGCAAATAAGGATGAACTTTTTCATCTGTCTTTGGGGAGAAGGGCTGCTGGAGTACAAACTCAAGGGAGAATACTTAGTGAAGATTGAAGATCAGTGGAAGTGCTTGGCGGTTAAGGCTACATCACTTATAAAAGCTGGAAACTTTCTACAAGGAGGCAAGGCCTTTGAGAGGTTACATATTATGAAAGCAGGAGACATGCTGATTGCTTATGCTTACTGCATGTTACCCCTTGAGGATTCTCCATAACAGATGGTGGTACCATTCTTCTTTGACCATCTGTTTTTTTTTTTTTTTTTTTTAATTTCTCCAAATGTTTTGGGTTTCTAATACCATGATGGGAATGTACTCCATTCCTAAGTCAAAGTACGATTAAAGTTCATGAAATTAGCATTGTTACACTATTTGATGTCAGCCAAAAGTGCTCTTTGCAGCACCTGCAGTGTATCCAGTAATGACTCCTTCTGCAGTTAGTATGGAGTTACATGTATTGGTAGCGTATCCAAATAAGATTTTAGACTCTTTTTTTTTTATAAGACCCATTGCTTCTACTACTCTTGGAACTATTTGGGTATATTTCTTGCACATTGCTCTCATTTCTGCTTGGAGATCCTGATATTTTATAACTTTATGTCTCTCTGTGTGCAGGACATTGTAGTCACTGGGTGTGGTGATTTCAACGATCAATGCTACTCTTGTCATCTTTTCCTGAACCACTATATCCGGTTTTCTACCATCTATCTTTTGAATTGTTGGTAATGGATGATCCCATGTGATCTAGACTTCATTTTCTATGATGCTTTGTGGCTCATGTTTCCAGTGCTTTTCAGCCACTTCAAAACCATAATGTTTGCACAATCCCCAGTGCAACAGTCTCGCCATGTTATTGTGTTTTTCAGTATACAGTCCTTCTGCCATTAGTATGTCACAAGCAGCAATGAGGTGTGTGACTGTTTCCAGTTTGGTTTTACAAAACCTACATTTGTCTGTTTCTCCCACATGTTCAATGGACTTTGTAAACTAGCATGTCCGTAGCCCACTATCTTGAGCCACCAATATTAACCTTTCATCTCTTGGTTTGAATTTGCCTCTCTTTAACCATTCCTGCTTTCGCTCCAGATCAACATGAGGTTCTTCCACAAGTTTTCTATACTTGCAACTATATTTATGCATTTTCCACATTTCTTGTCTTTTCATCTGATCCTTAACCTTATATTCTTTCTTTTGTTTTTTGGCACATTCAGTTGCTACCTGATTTTTATCTACTTCTGGTTTGATTTCCATTCCTGCTTGACGCCGATATGCTTCTGTTAGGTTAGGCAGGGAAGTCATCTTAGATTTATTCTCCTCATGTTTCAAAACTTTTACTACATTTGGGTCTCATGAGGTCAGCAGATATGTGTACAGTCCCATGATTGCAGATCTGTACATGTAATCAGTTTCAAGGAGGCCCTTCACCCCTCGGAACAGGGAATATATAATCTTGGTATGCACTGATTTGTATAGATAATTTGGTGAGCATGAAGCATCCTTCTTGTTTTAATATCTAATCTATCCAACAAGTTTTGCGGCCAATCAGTCACTCCTAAACTGTAAGTTAAGACAGGAAGAGCAAATTGGTTTATTGCTTGGATTTTATTCCTAGATGTCAATGCTGTTTTCAGGATTAATTTATGTCTTCTAAAATATTCCTTACTAAGTTTTACTCACTTTTGTTCATGTTTTATTGCTGATCCTTCATCAATTCCCAAACATTTATACACTCCCTCTTGCTCATGCTGTTTTATATCACATTCTTGTCCCAAACTGATGTTTTCCTGGTGATGCAGTTTTCCTCCTTTAAAGGGTGCTTTTGCACATCTGCTATAAGGAGGAACTAGTGATTCACAAGGCTCTTAATACAAGAGGAATGATCAATCTGACTGGATAAAGTGAGATGTATGCTTAATAATCAAGCATGGACAAGTAACAAAATAAGCAAAAGAAAAAATAAAAGAATTTAATTAATTAATTAATTAATTAATACAAACTAAAAATACCTCTACCTCATAAGCTCACATATCAGCACTCAGTTCTCATTTCCTGTGTCCTATAAACAACATAATTTTCCAAAATCCACACCAAAGATGTGCCTGGGCCAGTCTGGGCCTTAATCCATTCATAACTGCATACAATCAAATGCACAAAGACACTGAACTGATTTTTCTACAGTATATGTGGGGAAATACCACTGGACAGAAAATGGCTGGCTAGGAGGAACAATGAAAAGAGTGGTTATCTTTGTACTCCAGATGTAGTTAGCTAGTTAGTTAGCTAGCATGCATGTTAATTACTTAGTCATTATTTCTTATCTAGGTTGGTATGTTAGTGAAGCGTGCTTTTCAGGTATTTCAGGAGGCAGAATAAGAGAACAATTAAATCATTTATTCAACAACTCAATTCAATCAACAGAAAATTAAAAAAATACAAATACTATAATAGTTAATACAACACAAACTAGATAATAAAAGATAAAAGAACACCTTTCTGGTTCTACAATTTATACACAATTTAAAGTTCATTAGAGGTGATGTACACCAATGAAAATATTTACAATTCCAGTATTGTGGTTATTACTTATCCTGGTTAACTGAAGCAATCACAGTTATTTGCTTCAAAAAGCTGCTTTTTTTAGAAGTGCGATAAATTGCTGAAGCACTAACGAATTCAGGAAGAACATTTCGGACAGAAGAGATAACTTTATTGGATGACTTTTCTGTTCTGGTAACAATAAATAGAGACCTATGCAGATATGTACTTGAAGAATTTCTCAGTGAGTATAGATTACTACTTATTTGGAGTTTACTTTTCAAAGAAGGACAGTTGCTTTTGCGATTTAACTTAAAGGCCACTTTATTTAATAAGAAGGCTGCCCTGTCTTATACGGGTAACGAGTAAACACCAATAAACGTCCACAAACAGAAGAAACAATAAAACCTCAGCTCCGGAGTAGGACCTGGAACACCACGTATTTAAATGTTGCTTAGTTGCTCTGTTTAACAATAAAGAGTACACCAGTACCCAAAGCAAGTACACATTTTGCCAAACGAGCGAGAAAGTAAAAAAGTAGGGATATCCAGAGCAAGTTGAATGCACAATAACGTTTTTAATAAAACTTCCAAAACAAAATCCTCATAAGTGTTAAGCGCTTTTCGTTCGGGTTATACCCGAACTTCTTCAGACATCCTTCTCTAGTTGCTGTTACACTTAAATAGTCCCTTCCTTCATTCCTGCCCTATCAGGAAGAAGTAATAATCAACTTTTTACCAACAAACCTCAAAGTGTTGTTATTTTCTATGTATATAAAAGGGTTTGTGTATAAAACCAGTGTAGTAATTAATACACATAGAATTAATTTAAATATCCTTTTCTGGTTTTTTGTAATTACACAGTCCGTTGGTTAAATGGTCATACCTTTGTTAAACAATAAACCATATCAGTTATTGAACTTCTCTTAACATTAATATTCTTATACAATACAATTTATTAATACATATAAATGTATAATAAACACTCTATTCTTTCCTTTGCATTTCAATAGTAATAGTATCCTAAAGTACAAAAAGTACATGCGAGTCTTTAAATAAAGGTGTTGGTGTTGGGGAATAAAATGTTGTTGTTGTATCTACTCTCTAAAGTGTCAACAGTTCCCCCTAGTGTTTTAATGTAATGTTTACCTTAAGGGTTTTTAACCTACTAGTTGTTAAAAACACTCCTGTTTTGTACTCACCTAGATAGAAAATATGTTAACTTATACGAAAAATATATGTGTATAAAATGTTTTAAGTGTATTAAATATATATATATTTAAAAGTGTGTATGTGTATATGTATATATAAGTACCTCCATGACCTCCATGTTTGTACAAAAAATCTATGTTGTTAAAAATGTGTAAGAAGTTACAGGTATGTATATAATTAAGTTATTGTTTGTAAAAAACATGTTTACAAAACTATATCTTATATTTAGTTTTGTTCTTTTAAAATAAAAAACAGTATTACTCTGGGTCCCCGTTTAAAATGTTACTGTACTACCTATATAGACTTTTTAGTTTTAAAATACATGCAATACTGCAAGCTTCATTTAACCCTGGTTCTGTATGTGCATTTAGTCTTAATTGCCAGTTCAGTTCATTCCTTTCTAATAACAATTTCACTAAACTGTCGTTGGCCCCCCCATTTGTTTTCCATGTTCTGCCTAGTCTGTGATATAACCCTAAATTTAAAGTAGTGGCCTTCTTTTTGTTCACAATGGTTTGCTAATGCATTATTGATGTTCTTCTTACTAATGGCATATACATGTTCATAGATCCGGTCCTTAAGTCTACGATCTGTCTTACCCACATAAAATGCCTGGCAAACCTGACATTCAGCAAGGTAAACCACACTTCTTGTGTTACAATTGTAGGTGTATTTAGTAAAAAAAGTCTCATCTCTAATTTTAAATTTGTTGCTACATGTGATGTGTGTACATTGGTTGCAGTGACCGCACTTACGGGTACCCCCTTCTCCTTCCTTCCTCGTTCTGTCCTGACTTTTTTCAAGAATTTGTTATAAGTTTGGTCCTCTTCTGAAACTAATGCACGGGTACTCCCCTATGCGGTCAAAAATTTCCTTGTTTAGGGATAAGTAAAACCAACATTTTCTAACCACTTTTTGTATGTCCTTAGCTACAGGGGTGTATGTTAAAGTAAAAGACATTTGGTATTTGTTCTTAATGTTGTTTTCTTGTAAGGTTAGTTCCGCCCTTATAGTGTCTTCACCCTCCTGTTTCCTTATTGTGTTAACCCTAATGTCTGATCCAGTATTTTTTCTTTTTCCTCATCTAACAAGTGGCGGTCCAAAATTGGTTTATATATGCCTTCTGCCCTTTTCCTAATGACCTCCTCAAAAATGCCTTCCAAAAATCTAACAGGGTAACCTCTGTGTAAAAACATGTCAAACAAAAGTTTGGTTTCTTTCTCAAACTCCTCCTCGGTGGTCAGCATCCTAGCTGCTCTCACTAGTTGGCCTTTAACCACCGATTTTTTCTGATGTATTGGATGTTCACTGGTGAAATGTAAAAAGGAGTTTGAGAAAGTGCTTTTTCTATAAATCTTGGCAGTGTAAACCCTGTTGGTCTCATCTTTCTCTAGATCAATATCCAAAAAGTTAATCCTTTTCTCTTGGTAGTTTTGAGTAATTTTCAAAAAAGAGGTTGTCTGGTTGAAAAAATCTACTAGTTCTTCAGCCACTTGTTGGTCACCTTCTAACATCATAAAGATGTCGTCCAAAAATCTCTTATAGACTTTTACTACCTTAAAATGGGGACTGTTGAAAATAAGCCTAGTTTCCCAATATGCCATAACTAAGTTGGCAAAACTTGCACCCACTGGTGTCCCCATAGCTACCCCAATCTTTTTTAAATACAATTTGTTGTTAAATCTGAGGTAGTTATTCTGTAAAATAATGTCCAGTAGTTGTTCGACTAGTAAAATCTCATTATCCAAAGCCCCCTTAGACCTCATGTGTTCTACCACCCATTCCACTCCTGTGTTATGAGGTATGCTGGAGTAAACGTCACAGACGTCAACTGTAAGGAAAGTGTTGTCCTCCTGGAACTGTACTGTGTTAATTTCCTCCAGAAAGGACCACGAGTCCCTACAAATTTGACTCTCACCCTTGACATATTTACTCAAAATCGAATCGGCTAGTTTTGCACATGGGTAGGTAATGGATTGTCTACCATCAACCAATGCTCTAAATGGGGGGTCCCATATACTTTTATGGGTCTTAGGTATACCGAATAGTTGAGGTATCTTAGGTGCTAGTAAAGTCAAGTAGTGGGCCATTTGGCTGTCAATCAGCCCGTCTATAAAAAGGTCATTTAAAAACATCTTAATCCTATTGTGTGCCCCATTCATTTTGTTAATGCTCACCTCCTCATAGGTGTCTTTCTCCAGCAGTAAAGACATTTTCTTAATATAGTGGTCCCTGTACATAACTACTAAGCCCCCTCCCTTGTCTGGTTTCATAGATCTAATAGGCAGTTTACAAAATTATGTTAACAGTTGTTTTTCTTTAGTTGTGATGTTTCCTTCCTTTGTATGTCTATTAAAGGTATGGACTACCTCCCTAAACTCATTTTCACATAAGTGTTCAAACAGCCCAATAATTGGGTGTATCGGTGGATTATAAGTGCTGGTCACTTTTAGTTCATTGTTACTATAGGATGAATTACCAAGTAACACAGTCAAGTTTAGTTTGCGAATAAATAGTTTAAAATCAATTAGAAGTTCTGCTAAGTTGCATCTGTCAGTTGGAATAAAGGTGAAACCTTTTTCCAGTAGTTCCATCAGTTCAGGCTCAAGGGTGAAGGCAGTATAGTTAAAGATTGTAAAGTCACCCTCTTTATTTAAAACCAAGTTGTATGGGGTAAATTCTAATTCACATTGCTGCGGGTGTTGTATCTCCTTTGTGGTTGGTATTGGGGGTTCGGTGTCCAGTTGCTTACTGGTCCCCCCCTCCCCTTGTAGTTTTTTGACTGTTGTTGCTGTTGATTAAGTCCATTTAACTCGTCGCAGTTGTTCTGGTTGAAGTTACTAGTGTATTTAGGGCGTGCACCCATATAAACAGTATTTGCACTAGCCATCTCATTTACCCACAAAGATGGATCTTGGTCAATAAAGTTGGAACTGTCAGTTCCCTCTGAATTTGTTACAGGGATGTTCCTACCATTTACTCGCCTGTCCATTGGTTCCCCTTCACCACCTGTTTGGTGGTAACGCCCTCGTGTCACTCTCCTCACGTTATTTTGGTACTGAGAACCAGGTGGTTTTCGGTATGCATAACCGTCCCTGTATGCCTTTAAATCTCTCTGAAGTTTATCGACCTTCACTGTTCTCAGTTTCTCCAGTTGGTGGGCTATAGTGACAAAAGACCTATTAAAATCATATTGGTACTGGGGGAACAAACTGCCTGTTTTAATAACCCCTTCCAGTGCTCTTGTTTCTTCAGTAACCTCTTTAATTGAAGTTTCATAATGTTTGACCATCACTGTTAAAAGTTCTAGCCCTTGTTTATTAAAAAGATCTACAAGTTCCTTATGGAACTGGGAACCTTCCATTAACCCAGTTGGATAAATACAGTGCCTTAGACCCTTAGGAACCACTTTCTCCTTGATGCATTTGTTAAGGTAGTTAACCTCTAACTGTAATTTTTTAACTTTAAATAATTTTGAATCGAACTGTTTCAGTTTCTCTACTAAAAATTCTTCACTTTGATCATTGTTTGCAACATTTTCATTTTCATTATATAATCGTTCGTCTAGAGTTAACTCTTTGTTAAGCCAGACAGAAATATTAAAATTGTGGCCAACCTGTGTGTCTCGTGTGTTTGTTAGCTGGTAGTTCCCCTCCAAAGGTGAAGTACGGTGGGGTCCTCCATCAGCTTCGTCTATTTGGCGCCTCTGGTCTCTGAACAGTTGTGTACTTTGAGCTGGCCCCTTGCTCTGCCCTCCATTTACATTGTTCGTGCTGTTCCTCTTACTTGTACCATTGTAGTCATACCCTGACTGCTGCTGCTGTGTAACTTGGTCCACTTTGGCCGTTAATTTGTCCAGTCGCTGGTTCATCAGTTCTAGCAGCTGAGTAAGGTTGCCTTTCTCAGCACTGTCGCTGAGTGTAGAGTCGTCCATGTTTCCGGTGCGTCAGTGTTACCAATGAGCAACTAGTAAACACAAATAAACGTCCATAAACAGAAGAAACAAAAAAACCTCAGCTCCGGAGTAGGACCTGGAACACCAAGTATTTAAATGTTGCTTAGTTACTCTGTTTAACAATAAAGAGTACACCAGTACCCAAAGCAAGTACACATTTTGCCAAATGAGCGAGAAAGAAAAAAAGTAGGGATATCCAGAGCAAGTTGAATGCACAATAACGTTTTTAATAAAACTTCCAAAACAAAATCCTCATAAGTGTTAAGCACTTT